>NC_056730.1:110854097-111016597 GCF_019279795.1 Protopterus annectens
GCTGTTTTTATATTAAAGTTAAGACAAGTCAGCAAAGTTTCCTTATTGAATACCCCACTTCTTCTCCCAAAATGTTACATATTTTAGTCTAATAATTAGAAAAGAGTCAGTAAAAAATTACATTATTCAAAACAAGTTCAACTTTAAGCAATACATTCATTTTAATTATCTCTGTTTTTTCACTGCTAGTTGTTATCATGGATGTAACAGTTGCAACAGAGTTATGTCTTCCATTTCACAAAGACCACAAAAAAAAAAAATTACACTGAATATAATGTGTACAGCCAGTGGTTTTTAGTACTTGTTAAAAAAAATAAATAAATAAAAGTTTTCAGCAGTTCTTGAGGGCCCCTAACACTTATGTGTAATGGCAACTGTCCTCATAAGACACATTCTGTCAAAACTGGTAGTAGTTTAATAAAAGTGTGGGTGGTATTCACTGTCCCAAGCTTCACATCAGGTTAACGGTAGTCAGCGAATAGCAGTATATAAATCAGCAAAGCACAAACAAGTGGCACTGCTTTCAGAACTCATAGCCCAGTGCTGAAACACCCATTGCAGTTTTACACATCTAAAGCATTGCAAAATGTGTTGAAAGCAGTGTAGTTATGTATGGTACAATTTCTATACATATCTATATCTAGATGTAAAGTCACAAATGCTATTGAGCATTTTAGGCAGTAAGCTGTTGGTTTGAGCCTGCATAGATCTCCTGAGATTTTCTATAAAAGCTTGTGTTGAGCTGAGCTGAGTGTCACTGGACTGCAGGTTACCAAAACTGATACAACATTTCTTCTATACTAAAGTGTGTCCTTGTATGAACACCTGGTCTGAGCTTTTATAAGGTTGGAAAAGAGGAAGACAGGAAAGCTGGAGTTGTGGGAGACAGACAGCAAGAAAAACACAAAAGGTACATACTAAGACGATTATGCTAAATGAGCTTGGAGAGGAGAGACACTGTAATTTTGTAGGGGATAGATACCCATTTTTGATTTTTTAAGAGAGAAAGTTGGCAGAAGAATAAGGAGAAAGAGTTAGAGAAGGGATAAAGAACAAACAAACATAAATGAAAGACAAGACAGACAGGAACACTATGATGGGCTGACACTGGGGAGGACAAGACATACGTATGCAAGAGAGGCACAGAGGGAAGATGAAGAGATCCATGACTCAGTTATCACCCCAATCCAGTGGATCTCAATTATCTCCACTCTATGGTAGACCTGGATAGTGGACCTCATGAGTGTATGCCTCTGATGGCTATACGGATGGAGTTGACCAGGTCAGCAAGTGTTGTATCCCACTGGAGGAGAGGTTGTAGTGGCCGCATGTGCCTCTTCATAGTCTTCTCAGCCATTTCTGCAAACAAGCAATGAGGCCCATGGTATTCATGGCTAGGAGGCCTGCTGTTGAGTAGTCCCCCAGAACCTATGGACCTGCAGGAATAAATAAAGTAAAAAGAAAGGAAACTACAGACAAATGGAGACAAGCACTGGACTCGTAAGTGTCCAGAAGTGAATGGAACTTGCATGTGTTCATGAGCTAAGTGCAGCTTGAGCACATCAAGCCAAATGTATTTACATCTAAAAGAGGAAATAGACATCTGTGCTACAGTACAGTTCATAGAGGTCAGCATGGCTAACCTCATTTGCATGAGTACTACTCAAATTAACTTGCTTCAGTTTGCAATTTTAAGCATCGCTGTGCTCCTTGCTTCTGAGAAAGTCTATGAAATGTGAAAAAACTACAAAAGGCATAACCAGAAATTATTTGAAAAAGGAAATAATCAGTGTACTTAAGTGTTAGCTGTTCAACGTTCGCAAGTATTTACTCGCAAGTCAGGATGTTTTATAGTATTTGTCTGATTAGCCATAAAATGGTTGGGTGTGTGCAAGGTGTCATTTTTAGTGCTATAAGAAGACCTAGCCGTCAGTAAAATGACTATCCATGTCTGAGCAGGGCAGTGCTGAAGCTCCCAGGAGGTTATCAGCTGGTGTTGTTAGCCAGGGTTTGAGTAGGTAGACTAAATCACCTGCAAAACAAAGCATAACAGAAAAGGCGGTGGGGTCATTACACATTGTGACCTATATCACTCTACAGATACTGAAGTTCCTATAGTTAGGAGCATTAAAATACTTTGTACTTATCAACTAGGTAAGAAAAAGGGAATCCTATCATCCAGTAAGTGGTGATAGAGTGAGATTGTGTGCCAAATATGGGAATTATGGGCACTGCCAAAATGCTGACAAGAAGTTAGTGATGCAGCCCCTTGCATCATAAACTACTTGGCTGCTCCTCTCACAAGATGGATTTTAATGGCAACATGGGTGCAATCTCTTGCACCAGACATCTCAGGAAAGAATTCCATACTACCCTACCACTGAAGACATGCATGATACTGTCTCAGAAGTGAGGTAACACTGGGAATAGATGGACTAATAGATGCGCCAAAAATATGACAAGAAACTGCTGAAGTATCCTTGAGGCAGAAACCTGTGAGATACACAATGCATTTCAAGTTTGTCTCTGGAAGCTTCCCATGGCAAGGGAGTAAGGGCTATGCACCCCCCCCCCCCAATTTCCAGTATGTGAGCCATGCAAACTCACCAGAGCTTTTACTATGTCCTTGTTCATTCTAAACCTAAGATATTAAGATAAGCAAAGTAAAATGGGTCAGCCGTAACTTATACATTCACCTTCTTGGCCGGTGAGCACTATTGGGTATACCTTTTTTTGCCGTGACAAGTACCTTAGACCAGGAGACAGCTAATTAGGCAGCAAATACCAACATTTTGTCTAATTGTAGATTGGATGAAGACGGCTCAAATTTACTTTTTATAACCCTTTCGTGCAGTGAACAGATGCACATCAAAATTCAACTATGAATCACTCAAATGCAGGAACAGCTCCTAATTACAATTTCTTCAAGGACTGCTTTACTTGCATCTAGTTGTGCTTCACAAGGAAGAACAAAACAGATCAGAACAAAAAACATATGAAGTGAGCGACAACAGTATGAGATCATAATTGTACAGAAAAAGCCATGCTCCCACATGCAAAAAGTAAGTAAATAAATAAACACATATGTAGCAACAGACAGTTATACTGAAAAGTTTTAACACCATTAACATACCTAGGTACATTTGAAACCTAATGATCAGCCTAGAGAAATTAAAGCAAATACATGCCATCAGTATATGCATAGCTGAGCAGATTTACAATATGGCATGCTGTTTGGAATTGTAAGATGATATGCAACATATAAGAGCAGCTGACAGCATGACATCATAATCATGTGCCACAACACACTGCTATGTTGGCATGAGGATTGATATTCAGACAATGCAGTGCAGTGCACATATAATGGTTATTTATGTGGCTTCGACAGAGCATCTGTGCAATAAAGAAACAGAGGTAGATCTGACTGACCACAACTTAGTGGATACAAATGACTCTCATGCTGACCTCCTGAGAAGTAAGAAGAGCTATAAAAATAATGGAAATTTAGAGAATTTACAGTCACTGAAAAGAATAGGACATATTTCTCTAATAGGATGAGAGCCGGAGAGACTTCTCATTATGTCAAACCTATAAAATGATATCCACAGGTAATATGCAAAGATCATAGAGGGCAGGAACATAAAAATACTAAATGGTACTCCAGGAAAGGACTGTTAGGAAGCTACAGACCTTAATCTTTTTATAATGAATTTTCCTGCTGATCTAGCCTACTTGGAGCCTCTAAAATAGTAGTAAAGTAATTATAGGTAATTACAAGGCTAATGACCCCAGGGGGCCTTTTGAAGCATAACCATGCTTCACAAAGGTGAGAATCAAACCCTGTGACTTGTATCAGCAAGACAAATACCTTAACCATTTTGTCATCCACCAACTGCAGCAAATGAGGAATGAAGGAATCAAACCCTGTACCACAGGAACTTCAGTTTGTTAGCTTTAACCCTCTGCACCAGCTGCAAGAAGCCATCAATCATATGTTGATGGCTGCTTGTGTTCAACAGAGTTTGTATTAATGATTGTGTATGAATGCTTTTTCATCCAGTGAGATACTGACTTAGGGTTACTAGGGATAGGGCTTGAGATTGGAAGAGGGCTATGATTGGTCTGAACCTGTCTCACATCAGATTGGGTGTCTGTCTTCCACCTAATAAGTGAAAAAAAAAGATAAAACCCATATAGTCAAAATAGGGGAATCCACCTCCAACAGCAGATCTGTAACCAGTGGCATTCCACAGGGATTAGTCCTGGGACCTCTACTGTTTGGAATCCATTTCTCCAAAGTGCAGTCTAAAACTAAAGGTCTGTGGCTGACAAAGTTTGCTGATGACTGCAAAATGGGATCAGTCATAGAATCTCCAAATGATGTCAACATCCTCCAAGAGGGTCTTATACAAACATATGATTTGGTGCCAAAGTCATGACCTTAAACTCAATACAAAAAATTGGTAAGAGCAATGTTCCTGCTGTCTACCACATCAATAAATAACAACACCTTAAGTATGTACTCAGTGGTGAGATACCTGGGCACACAGGTTGACAGAAACCTTACCTTTGATCACCATGTCTCCACAGTGGTAAGGAGGGCATTCTATATTGCTCATCTCACAAGTAAGGGCATTACCTCTAGAAAAAAAAAGTTATAACTTTCCTGTACTCTTCCCTCATCAGGCCAATAATTGAGTACAAAGACCCTTTTAGTATTTACCTTTCCAACCACCTGCAGCAATTGCAGAGACCACAAAGGTTCCTCACAAGGATAATTCAAGGTCTTCATCATCTGTCCTATGAGAATCATCTGAGATCACTGTCACTTCATTCTGTTCCATACAGACTACTCAGAGGTGATCTCTGCATTGCATATAAGGCAATCTCTGACCCTGCTTTATTAGAAATGCTGCATGTCCACAAATCAAATGGCACAGGGGTTACTCACTATAATAGCCTTAACCTGGTATGTGACATTAATAGAACCTGCTGGACGGACAGATTTGTCTCCCAGGGGTTGCCACACCTTTGGAATAGACTCCTGCTTTATGTCAAGCAGAGCACCTCATTGGCCCTCTACAAATGTAGTCTGTACAATTGGATGGGTAACCATACATTCACCCCAGGAGTTCTGCCTATGTCCCTCTTGGATGGGGTGATAGGTGCTGATCATGGAAATAAGGGTAAAGCTTGGCTAGGCTTGTAAGGTCCTGGGTTCATTAGCCTAGTAACCACCTATGATCCTCTGATCCTAGGAGCTATGACTGGCCTGAGTCTGTCTCACATCAGATTGGCTGACCCGCTTTCACCTAATTAGCATGGATTGCTTTTCAGCCAACCAGACATGAATACATCTGTCCACTATTTTCTTACCCTAAAATATTTGAAGAAACGAAACAAATAACAGAATTTTAAATTTGCGACTACAACCAAGTAATTGAAAATATCAATGTAATATTAGAAAGAGATTTCGGGCACATTCATTATAAAAAACAAATTCAAATCCTGTGATGCAACTAAAATGACACTGCAGAACTTCACTGAAAACCTTTTATTACACAAAGTTATTGCACAAAGTTAAGATCTTTTGCTCCTGTAATTATAGAAACTTCTTCAAAACTACCATTTCTCTAAAAACAATCATTTAAATGCATTCAATAATATATCAATTAATGAATGAGAACACAAAATCAATTAAAACAAGTAAAAACACTAGAAACAAGCACCATCCTCTATGTTTATGCTACATAATATTTTAATTTTAGGATGGGATTAATTGAAACAGACTCATTTAACCCCTGGATGATTAGTAGCATTAAATCTTAACTGCTATTTCAGTTCACATTTACCTAGGTGTTCTTCAGTAATGTACCCTCGTATATCATTATTAATTTGTTCAAGAGCAACAATCCCAAACGTATGCTCTTTATATTCTTGAATGTGTCTAAGCAATGCATTTGTCATTTTTTCATTTTTAATTTCAGACACACAATCATATATCCTTTTTTTTTAATTTTCTACTGGTCATCTCTATATAGAATACAGGGCATAATTCACAACTTGCCAAACAGACCACTTGTTTAGAATCACACATATAATATCAATTGACTTTATAAGTTTTTTCTCTGACTGTGTATGTGCTAGTTCTAGTGACACAGTGACATTGTGAGCAACATCGTCACTTGTACATACCCAACTTTCTAGTTTTTGGGTATATTACTACTTGTATTACTTTCTTTCAACCAGTCTTTTCTATACACTATGACTGGTTTCTCACCCATTTTCTTAAAAATAGACCAACCCATACTGAAAGTGTTCCAGTTCTTGACCAAACACTCTACAGCTCTACTCTATACAGTGAATGTGATGATGAATAATTTCTTATTGCTGTTAAATTCCTTCTGTTCCCTTACTTGTCTGATATCGTGATATAATCTATCAGTATTCAAAATGGGAGTATATACACCATTTCTTCTCTTGTTCAACACATCATCCCTGATGTCTGTTAAAAACTTCAGAGGTAACCCTTTCTCAGGAACATGCCTATTAATACTTCACATTCTGTATTAAATAATTCTAGATCAAATACCATACCAGCCAACTAGACCATTTGGCTCGTTTGCCACTGCCTTTTTCTGATAAACAGGATGCTAGGTGTCATTCTGGTTGCTTCACAGGATTTGAATTTGTTTTGGTTTATTAGTGTTCCTGTGGAGAATAAAAGTTTGTATGTTCATTAAATATATCATTCTGAGAAAAAAAAATGAGCATACACAAAAAAGCTAAAAAAATATAACAGATGATTACAGTGTTATAAAATCAATACATTCAGGTGCTGACCAACCTTTATGGGGCTAATAGCCCTTTCATTCTAAGATATAGCCAGGTATACTCTTTGTACTCTCCTGAGTACATTTTTTTCTGAGCATCACATCAACACATTGATTTTTTTTCAGGGCATACCATGTCTACAACTGTCTAAATGAATGCCTTTAGCATCAGGTGCAATACCGCTACTCTATGAACAATATGTTTATAGTTTTAGGGGAAAACAGCTGAAAATGTTACTTATATTTATTGAGTGCTTGGGAGGGGCAGCATTTTCAGAGATGTATCCATTTTAAGTGATAGGTGATCAAAGGGGTTAGCACTTAAAGCTTGTGAGTACAAAATGGAATTTGCTTGCTACATTCCTGCTTTCATTCAATAAAATTACAGTTAGAAATAAAAATAAAAATAAAAATAAATTCCAGAAATATTTCAAAGTAAAGTTAAAAGGAAATATAATATCTGTTTGTTTTAGAAAGAAGCTGCAAAATGCATAGAGTACTGTTCTGTGATGATGTAACATGCTGTAGATGAACCATTGAGCACTACCACAAGTAATACCATATCAATAAAATGTGTATATTCTGCATATCTAATAAAAACCCAACTATTTACAATATTAAATGTAATGCAACAAGAATCTGATATTCTGTTTCTCAGTGTGGTGTATGCTATTCTTGCATCAGTGATAATTCTTGAGAATGTCTTACGTGTCTGCCCTCATTGTACAGAGCACCTGAGGGTGGGCTGTCCTGCTTATCTAACCCCATCCTCTTTACTAAGAGGAGAAAATGGAGAAATATAAAAATAGTACATAAAGTTTTGTCAGCAGACTATCCATATGAAATAATTTTATTTTCATTTCAATGTGCAGTTGAAATAGTGTTCTGTATGTTTGTTTTTCAAAGTATGTAATCTGTACAGGCTCTATTGTATGTGTAGAAACACAATCCCATTAAGGGGACTTGCTATGAATGTGTGATGCTCGTGAATGTGGCATTCAGCAAAGAGACACTGTAGTCTGAGAATAAATGTCAAAAGGTGCAAGTTGCATTTAGTGAAAAGTTACAATGTAACACATGCATAATGTACGCTACATATGGATTTGTGAATTGTTAAGTGTACACAAACATAAAGACATATGTAACACTGAAGAAACATTTTGTGGTACTGCATTCTAATAGGAGTCAGTGGAGCCATGCAAATACATTATATGCACCTGTCACATGGCAATGTGCAGTGTGACGAAATGCTTAAAACTGCGGACAATGCAATCTTTGGAGAAGGCGAATACACTGCTGTGACACAATACACAAAAGATGGAAGCATAGTTGCAAAGACAGGGGTGAAGAACAGTTGCACATACATGGTGAATATGTAACGGCAGAACATATTAGTACAATCACCACAGTAATGCCATTACTTCACAATATGCCTGAGATCCAACAGAGAGATTGGTTGCAGAAAAGGGAAGGAAAACTGCCATGTGAAGCATTGCCATCAACACAAATGCATATGTTGCTATTACAGTACAGTATGAAAGGGAAATATCTCTCCACACAGCATTCAAAGTACTGTGAGGAATAGCAGAGGCATGCCACACCCTAACAGCATTGCTGGTGTACAAGTAGAAATACACTGTCAATATGACAGGAATGTTAACACAGGACAAAATCACAGGAGAAAATCTGCTTCTGCGGTCATCTATTACCACAATGCATCTCAGCACAAATAGCACTAAGAAGCATATATATGTGGCTTTACCCTTGTAGATATCAATAGAAAACACTGCTGATTTGTGGCACATGCCTATTATAACTGAATACAGTCTGCATGTCTGCAATGTATGAGATGCAATTACTCCAAAAGCTATTGCATTTCTTAGCAGACAACTGCTGGTGTTGCGTATGAGTCACACTGAAATATCATGCAGAGGACAAGGAATTGCTATGTCATAGGCAGTAATAGGCAACTGACATTTACAGTAAAATAATGGTATTTCAAAGGATACCATTGGAAAACAGCCTGTGGCACATTATAAAGGAAATGACAGGGAAAGTATAACTATCATATGGAGTATCATGCACAAATACATGCCATGACAGCAGCAAATCTAAATTAACTGTCCATAACATACAGGCTAGAGTACATGGGAGGAACACAAAAACTATATTTATGATTGGGAGGCATCATCCTGATTGTGTTGAAGCTCATGGATGAATTTTGTGGCAGTCTCCCTGGAAAAGACATACATGGCCCAAGCCATATTCTGGTAAATGTTTCCCATCATCATCTGCATCTGGGAAATAAAAACATTAGTAAAACATCCCTCAGCCGGTCCCTCATTTTCTCAGGGTGTGGTGAAGGGTAGGCATCACTGGACTGCTGGAATGACAGCACATGATGGTTTAGGTCTCTCATCATCTGGGGCTGCTCCCTCCTCCTTGGACTTCGACTCTTCCAGCATGTATACAGCACATCTGCTCCATTATTTTCCTTCTATAGGCAAGCTGACACATTGTGCTGCTTCTGTATGCTACAGTGAATACAAATAACAGACAAATCAGCAGTAAGTGACATGAAACTACCACAGCAATATGCAGTAAAACAGTGTAATGCAACTCTACCCTCAGTGCTGTCAGCCATACACATGAATATATATATATATCTATATATATATATATATATATATATATATATATATAAATATATATATGTATGTATGTATATATGGATTCACTTTATAATCTTGAAATACTGAAATCTCAAATGTCAGTACCTCGAGACTATAAAACCAAACATTCAAAATAACGAAACTCCAAAAGTGAAAAATTCAAAATTGCAAATTTTAAATACACCCTCCACCATGCAAACACACAAACACCTTTCTCTCCACACTACAACAAACAAACAAAACATACACAAACACAACACAAATACATGACTCTATCCCCTGCAACACCCACACCCCCGCTACTTATATATACTAACTCTGAGGTCATGCTAAAAAGACAGACACTAAACCCACCACTACACACTCTACATTCCCCTCGCACAAACACACATCACATACATACAAACACCACCATCCTCAACACTTACACACTCACACTCTTACCTATACATCTACAACTTCCCAAAACATTAATGTACACTAAACTCTCTACCCAAAACCGTTAATATAAACACTTACCTGAATTAATAGCTATCCATTAACACAGCACACTACCACAACTGCTGATTCGACATTTCTGGATTCGGATATGTGGACTTTTGAACAAGTGGGCGTTCAACATTTCAGTCTAAAGATAATAAAATTCAAGATTTCAGTATTTCGAGATTATAAAGTGAAAGTGTAGTATAGTCCCAACCTGAAGGAGCTTCCCTTAATCTGCTGTTTGTGCTCACTTTTGCTCGGGCCATTCACAACCCTCGGGATTGCGCCCCTCCCTCACCATCACCACCGCCTTTGGTACTGAAGCAATTTCAGCTAAAGCTTAAATAAGCCCTGGGAATTCTCAACTTGTAAACACAAGCCTTCCAGTAGAATGAATTATTAGTTTGCTCGGGCCATCCACAAGCCTCGGGATTGCACCCCCCCCCCCCACATTTGGTTCTGAAGCAATTTCAGCTAAATCTCAAATCAGCCCTGGGAATTCTCAACTTGTAAACACAAGCCTTCCAGTAGAATTAATTATTAATTTGCTCGGACAATCCACAAGCCTCGGGATTGCACCCCGCCCCCCCAAAACCACCATCGCCTTTGGTTCTGAAGCAATTTCAGCTAAAGCTCAAATCAGCCCTGGGAATTCTCAACTTGTAAACACAAGCCTTCCAGTAGAATTAATTATTAGTTTTCTCGGGCCATCCACAAGCCTTGGGATTGTGCCCCCTCCCTCCACCACCACCACCTTTGGTTCAAAAGCAATTAATTTCAGCTAAAGCTCAAATCAGCCCTGGAAATTCTCAACTTGTAAACACAAGCCTTCCAGTAGAATTAATTATCAGGTGAATGTCATTGAATTTGTTTTTAACAATTTTCTCGTACTTTGTGACCATCTTTGTGAAGTGAGCACAGCTGCATTGAGCTCAATTCAGCTTCTAACTTGGAAAGCTATAATGAAGTTGGCCACTCGGTAGGAACATACTCTACTAATCCACCCTTCTTACCATAGCTGGGTGGAATTTTTAGTTAAAGCATACTCCCCATTCTATAGTTCCAACTTCCCACTCCCTCCTAGGGAAGCTAGCCACAGATTAATTATTATTGAATCTTACCTTACCTTTAGGCTAAGCTACCTTCTAGCTCAGTCCATCTCTTGCTGTTACTGATAGGTTTCTGCAGCTTTAGGTTCTCTTGCTCTAGCATGCTCTGTTTGCCCTTCGGGCTTACTCCGCTCCCCTCCCTGCCCCCAAATTTCACCCACCCCCCCAGTACTACTACACTTATAGTCCGTATATCCCCACCCCCTCCACAACAGCCTATTACCATCCCTCAGTCATCAGACCCACTCCCACTTCCACTCCACACCCTCCACCTCACAACAACCTCCTCTGTACACCCCACACACACCATGCAAGGCATACTAGGACTACTACTACTAACTCTCACCACTCTAGCTTACACCACATCCATACACTCTAACATACCAACAAACACTACCTACCACATAACCCACACCCACACACACCCACATATACAACCTCACACAAATATAGTAATATGCTCCACACCATTTAACAGCAACTCATTACTCTATATACACAAAACAGCAACCATACTACCTCACAAAAGGTTAACAGTACCCAAAAAACACATAGATATAGCCTATGCCATAACACTCACACTATTCCTCAGAAAATGGCTACTAATCTCATGGGACATACACCCCAACCCAGATCCAAGCAACCCAATACTATTCCAGAAACACAAGTCAGACCTATTTATTATAAACATACATGTAGCATATCCAACAAACTACATGACTTTCACACATTCATATCTCACTACTCCCCAGACATACTAACCATCACAGAGACCTGGCTAAAACCTGCCACACAAAACAAAGAAATTCTTCCCCCAGGCTATAACATCCTAAAGCAAGATAGAGGTACCAAAAATGGAGGTGGAGTTACAATCTTATTTAAAATATACTCAACCTCCAACCACTAAAAACCCCACTTCCAAATTCCAGAATGCAGAGACATTAGGCCTTAAAAACAAAAAGAGAATCAACATCCTCTGTAGTTACATTCCCCCAGGAAACAACTCGCCTATAACAGGAGAGATACTACCATGGGCCGCAATCATCCTACCCCAAGAAACCATCCTGCTATCAACATCCTCTGTAGTTATATTCATCCAGGAACTAACTCACTTATAATAGAAGAGATACTACAATGGGCCACAATCATCCTACCCCAAGAAACCATCCTGATATCAACATCCTCTGTAGTTATATTCCACCAGGAAATAACCCACCTGTAATAGAAGAGATACTACAATGGGCCGCAATCAACCTACCCCAAGAAACCATCCTGCTATCAACATCCCCTGAAGTTATATTCCTCCAGGAAATAACTCACCTGTAATAGAAGAGATACTACAATGGGCCGCAATCAACCTGCCCCAAGAAATCATCCTGCTATCAACATCCTCTGTAGTTATATTCCTCCAGGAAATAACCCACCTGTAATAGAAGAGATACTACAATGAACCGCAATCAACCTACCCATGAAACAATCCTGCTATCAACATCCTCTGTAGTTATATTCCCCCAGGAAATAACTCACCTATAATAGAGGAGATACTACAATGGGCCACAATCAACCTACACCAAGAAACCACCCTGCTATCAACATCCTCTGCAGTTATATTCCTCCAGGAAATAACCCACCTGTAATAGAAGATATACTACAATGGGCCACAATCAACCTACCCCAAGAAACCATCCTGCTCTCAACATCCTCTGTAGTTATATTCATCCAGGAAACAACTCACCTATAATAGAAGAGATACTACAATGGGCCACAATCAACCTACCCCAAGAAACCATCCTGCTATCAACATTGTCTGTAGTTATATTCATCCAGGAAATAACTCACCTATAATAGAAGAGATACTACAATGGGCCACAATCAACCTACCCCAAGAAACCATCCTGCTATCAACATCCTCTGTAGTTATAGTCCTCCAGGAAATAACTCACCTATAATAGAAGCGATACTACAATGGGCCACAATCAACCTACCCCAAACACCATCCTGCTATCAACATCCTCTGCAGTTATATTCCTCCAGGAAATAATTCACCTATAACAGGAGAGATACTACAACGGGCCACAATCAACCTACCCCAGGAAACCGTCCTGCTATCAACATCCTCTGTAGTTATATTCATCCAGGAAACAACTCACCTATAATAGAAGAGATACTACAATGGGCCACAATCAACCTACCCCAAGAAACCATCCTGCTATCAACATTGTCTGTAGTTATATTCATCCAGGAAATAACTCACCTATAATAGAAGAGATACTACAATGGGCCACAATCAACCTACCCCAAGAAACCATCCTGCTATCAACATCCTCTGTAGTTATAGTCCTCCAGGAAATAACTCACCTATAATAGAAGCGATACTACAATGGGCCACAATCAACCTACCCCAAACACCATCCTGCTATCAACATCCTCTGCAGTTATATTCCTCCAGGAAATAATTCACCTATAACAGGAGAGATACTACAACGGGCCACAATCAACCTACCCCAGGAAACCGTCCTGCTATCAACATCCTCTGTAATTATATTCCTCCAGGAAATAACTCACCTATAATAGAAGAGATTCTACAATGGGCCACAATCAACCTACCCCAAGAAACCATCCTGCTATCAACATCCTCTGTAGTTATATTCCTCCAGGAAATAACTCACCTGTAATAGAAGAGATACTACAATGGGCCGCAATCAACCTACCCCAAGAAACCATCCTGCTATCAACATCCTCTGTAGTTATATTCCTCCAGGAAATAACTCACCTATAATAGAAGCGATACTACAATGGGCCGCAATCAACCTACCCCAAACACCATCCTGCTATCAACATCCTCTGCAGTTATATTCCTCCAGGAAATAACTCACCTATAACAGGAGAGATTCTACAATGGGCCACAATCAACCTACCCCAAGAAACCATCCTGCTATCAACATCCCCTGTAGTTATATTCCTCCAGGAAATAACTCACCTATAATAGAAGAGATACTACAATGGGCCGCAATCAACCTACCCCAAGAAACCATCCTGCTATCAACATCCTCTGTAGTTATATTCCTCCAGGAAATAACTCACCTATAGAAGAGATACTACAATGGGCCGCAATCAACCTACCCCAAGAAACCATCCTGCTATCAACATCCTCTGTAGTGATATTCCTCCAGGGAATAACTCACCTATAATAAAAGAGATACTACAATGGGCCACAATCAACCTACCCCAAGAAACCATCCTGCTATCAACATCCTCTGTAGTGATATTCCTCCAGGAAATAACTCACCTATAGAAGAGATACTACAATGGGCCGCAATCAACCTACCCCAAGAAACCATCCTGCTATCAACATCTTCTGTAGTTATATTCCTCAAGGAAATAACTCACCTATAATAGAAGAGATACTACAATAGGCCACAATCAACCTACCCCAAGAAACCATCCTGCTATCAACATCCTCTGCAGTTATATTCCCCCAGGAAATACCTCACCTATAATAGAAGAGATACTACAATGGGCCACAATCAACCTACCGCAAGAAACCATCCTGCTATCAACATCCTCTGTAGTTATATTCCCCCAGGAAATAACTCACCTATAATAGAAGAGATACAATGGGCCACAATCAGCCTACCCCAAGAAACCATCCTGCTATCAACATCCTCTGTAGTCACATTCCTCCAGGAAATAACTCACCTATAATAGAAGAGATACTACAATGGGCCACAATCAACCTACCCAAGAAACCATCCTGCTATCAACATCCTCTGTAGTTATATTCCACCAGGAAATAACTCACCTGTAATAGAAGAGATACTACAATGGGCCACAATCAGCCTACCCCAAGAAACCATCCTGCTATCAACATCCTCTGTAGTTATATTCCTCCAGGAAATAACTCACCTATAATAGAAGAGATACTACAATGGGCCACAATCAACCTACCCAAGAAACCATCCTGCTATCAACATCCTCTGTAGTTATATTCCTCCAGAAAATAACTCACATGTAATAGAAGAGATACTACAATGGGCCACAATCAACCTACCCCAAGAAACCATCCTGCTAGGCGACCTAAACCTAGACTGGCTAGCCTGCAACTCCAACAACCCCTCAAACCATATTAACTTGTTTGGATTCTCACAACTAATCCAAGAACCTGCCAGAGTAGACAAAACATCCAATAGAACCTCCATTCTAGATTGGACGCTAGTTAATATCCCCACAGAAAATTATCATGTGGGCTGCTTACCTGATACACTGAGTGACCACTGCCCCACATTCCTCCTTCGTAAACAGGCAAAAATACCCAAACCCATGCTATTCAAGGAGACTAGGGATGAGCACAAAGTTAATCCACAAACTCTTAACAGTATGCTCCAGCAGCAAGACTGGAAACCACTAAAAACTCTACCGTTAGATCAGGAGCTGTCTTTTTTTTAAATACTACTTTTATGAGTGTACTAAATATATTAGCTCCCATCAGGAAACTTCGGATTAAAGTTAATTATGCCCCATGGCTAAATAGCACAACAAAAGCCTTAATAAAAGTGAGAGACAATGCCTGGAAAACCTGGAAAAAGAATAACACTATCCAAGACAGACAGAAATATCAAGAACTATGAAATAAGGCCAAAACTCAAACAAAAATAGATAAAAAGAACTACTTCTTAGACATCCAAAACAAGCACTCTAGAAACCCCCAAATGTTATGGCAGGCCATCAATACCCTTCTAAAACTGGGCCAAACCACCACCCCACCTCCCAACAACAATTCTGATATTGATAGCATAGCTTCAGAATTCAACCGTCACTTCACAGAATCTATCCTCACACTATCTATCCAACTATCCATCAAAGAACACTAAAACTACCCGAACTGTAGAACAAACTAACATACCCACCTTCACACTCTCACCTGTACCAACCTCTTCAGTTAAAAAGCTACTCTCTTAATTAAAACCCACCACACTCACAGCAGATGGTTTACCCACAAATTTTCTAAAATTAGATGCAGAATTACTAGCCTACCCTGTCTCAATTCTTATAAACTGCTCTATACAAGAAACCTACGTACCCCATCTATGGAAAGTGTCACATATAATTCCACTTCACAAAGGTGGAAACTCCTATGAACTACCAAACTACCAACCAGTTGCTATCTTGTCCCCCCCTTCCAAGCTTTTGGAAAAATGTATTCACACCCATGTAATGCACTTCTTATCCTCACAAAACCTCCTCTCCCCCACACAGCATGGTTTCCGCCCAAACCATAGTACAACCACTGTTCTACTCTCCTTTACCAATCAGATTAACCATCTAAGAATCAACAACAAATTTGTCTCAGCCATATTTCTAGATCTATCAAAAGCATTTGATATGGTCTCTCACAACCTACTCATAGACACTCTGTCAGCCTCATCCTTCACCCCCTCCACTACTTTATGGTTTAGAAGCTCTCTCTCTGACAGAAAACAATCAGTTAAATGGCAAAGTACACTATCACCTCTATTACCAACTACTATAGGCATCCCACAAGGATCAGTACTGGGTCCTCTACTATTCACCATTTTCAATAACAAACTACATACTTCCACCCTGCATGCATCACTTATACAGTACGCAGATGACTCCACCCTAATCTGCTCAGCCCCATCCATAATCACTCTTCCAAAACTCACCCAAGAATCCTTCTGCTCTGTGGAACAATGAATTACTGATATCCAACTCATTCTAAACCCCAGCAAGACCAAATTTCTCCTTTTTACCCCCAATAAATCCAACTCCACACCTCCTACCTTCACTATCACCTCCAAAAATGGGACCACAATCTCCCCCTCCCCTCATACTAAGCTGCTCGGGGTTGAAGTAGATAACAATCTAAACTTTAATGTCCATATCTCACAAGCCATCACAAAGGTATATAGAAAACTAGGAACCCTATACAAACACAAACAGTTCCTATTGGACCAAGCTAGAATCTCCTTAGCCCAAACCCACTTCTTGTCTACCCTAATGTATGCAGCACCAATCCCAATTCATATCAGGAAAACAGACCTAAACAAACTAGTCATGTTACAATACAATTGCAAATTTCACTAACAACTCCACTTTTAGAAGTCACCACTGTCTTGCCCTGAAGCAACTACAGTGGTTAGAACTCCCTCAGCTAATTAGCTATCACCAATTAGTCCTCACCTTCAGGATAATAAGGAACCCTCAGAAAACCCCAGCCCTAAACCATCTTCTAAACTAATATTCTGCAAATCGCCCTCTATGCTCATCCAACAAAATCCTGCTCTGCATAACCAAAGCCAATAACACTGCAGGGAAAGTCTGTTCTCCCACACCATTGCTAGGGAATGGAATAACCTCCCCCAAAGTATCTCCTCTGCATCATCCATCTCACTTTTCAAGACATCACTAAAGTCACACCTCTTGCAATCATGGCTCTGTCCCTCTATCACATAAAATGTTTTCTGCTCTCCTCCTAACTTGCCACACCTCATCTCCTCACTGCTTACCTCAGCTATTCTGTACTACTCAAATACTCCCTATCAGGAACTACTATCCTAGAAGCTATTTCTCATGCTATGACATATCTCCCGAATAGCATTATTTTCCAGATTCCATTCCTTCATTTTTTGCTTTGTACTACCAAGTTTTGCTGTCTATACACCAAGCTTGCTCAAATCAAACTAAGGTACAAAAAATCTCCTAGATACAAATCACTGTATAGAAATTTTCTGTAATTTGTCGATTGTGTTGTCATATAAAGACATGGAGCTCTGATTGTATATATTCCTCTGTACAGAAATTCTTTTGTCATTTGTTGTATTTGTACCATTATGTTATGGAGCTTTTCTCCCTGGGCCACCACTGTAAATGGACCTTGTTCCAGTCGGACTTTCCCGGGAAACAAATGTAAAATAAATAAAATAAAATTATATATATATATATATATATATATATATATATATATATATATGTACATATACATATATACATATATATATATATATATATATATATATATATATATATATATATATATATGACTCTACAAACACATTTAACTGAATTTCAATTCACCCACACAAAATCGCTGAAAGCTCAAATCACTGAAAACTCATTTCACCGAATCTCATTTCACTGAATACAGAGTACTGTAAGGCAAGTAAAATGTATGTGCCCTTTTCCCCTGCTATAGTGCGATCCTGGAGTTAGTATATATAGTTAGGGGGTGCAGGAGCACAGTCCCCCACATAGGGGGTGTGGAGGGCATAGCCCCCCCCCACCTAGTTTACTTTTATATTTATGAATTTAATTTCACTGACAGCTAACATTGATGAAGCACACCTGTATGACCACGTGCACCCTTTTCATCACCCTACTATGCCATACTATGTCAGTGTGCTAACCCTGTACCAACAAAAAAAATAGTGCAATAATGTATTTTAGTAAGGCTTCCTAAACTATAGAACTCATTCTAAATTTGTTTGTATGCTGAAGTACAGCCTCTGCAATCAAAAACATTGCACAGCAATGTACCCTTTTGTTGTGACTTAAACAATGATGTCTGAATGAACACATACTCTTTGCTTATAAGATTTGTTTTTTTCTCCTTATTTTATGTGTGTTTGTTTGCTCTGTCAGTCATTCTGTTGTATGGATTAGTATTATGTATGGTTGTCTATTTTCCTGACCTCTACTTCCTGATTGAAGTTGTAACGACCCTCCACTGGACCAGTAATCAAGGAGCCTCAGTCCTCACCACTGGCAACAGTGGGGGATGTTCACTGAGAAAATGACAGGTATACCCACAGTATTTTGAGATGGAGCTCTCTGCATCAAGTGCAATTTCCATTAAGAGCACACAGAGACCACAGCCAGTCTGGGGCTAGTTTCTCCCTCTTTCTCCAGATCCCCAGTAAGACTCCCCACTGGAACAGCTATAAAGTTGAGTGACCAAGCCAAGACCTCCAGCACCCTCTCTGTCCAACCAGTACTTCATGTCCCTGGCCAAGTAGCTGACACACACGCTCTTTGAGGTTTTACTTACACTCACAAACACCTGGGAAAGGCTGGCACAGGTTTACTAGCTACATCCCCTTCTGCTCAGACTATAAGGTAGTTAGCACTGCCATCAGTTACTCCTTATTAGCTATTTTAGGGCCCTTAACAAAGGGTGTCTAATTTTACTGTGTAATATTAATACTAATACAAATGGTATTTTGACCAACAGCTATTAGGA
The DNA here is from genome assembly GCF_019279795.1 of Protopterus annectens. Taxonomy (NCBI): domain Eukaryota; kingdom Metazoa; phylum Chordata; order Ceratodontiformes; family Protopteridae; genus Protopterus; species Protopterus annectens. Next base: position 110,873,452 of record NC_056730.1, read on the forward strand.
GTGGCCCACACAGTGTCACCAAATAAATATACAAGTACTCTGAAAACTTAAATATCTCTGCACAGATCAGCCACAATGAAAGGTTTAAATATATTTAATAATAATAATAATAATAATAATAATAATAATAATAATAAAAGAACAAGACAATACTAAATAGATATTCACAGTGACATCAGAGTTCAAAACCACAGGAAATATTTAAAATAACATTGAAGTACAGGCTCACACAAAGAAAAACATCTAAACTAAACTTCACTATATTCCTGACCGAATCTAAGGGAAGTATATTATTCCCTAGAAACTTACTTCATTATAGCAAGGCAGATGTTGGGGTGAATTGTTCTTATCAGGTCCAAGACCGAAAACAGAATGCTCTGTGTCACTAAGAGAATTCTCAAATTGATATCTAAAATATTACTGCTGGGATGGCTTGCAGAATGACATAATTTCTTGTCATCTGACTCCTAGTTCCCAGGCCAAAACCCCCAATTCTAGAAGCCGGCAGCATTTAGCATCTACCTGTAAAAATATACAGATAAGAGCTTTTGCTTAGATTCATGGCAGATGCTAGAAGTCATAAAACAATTGCATTCATTCATGCTTCAAAAGTAGCAATTAGTTCACTTCAAGGACAATACAGAAAGCTTCTTAGTACAGACTTTGTGTCTCTAGCTGAACTGAAAACTTGAGAGACAGCCTCTTTATTGTGCAGCCTATAAAGTAATTTAATTTCAGATTTTTTTTTCTAAAATTTACTGAACTGAGGTTAACCTTCCAGTTTTCTCTGTTAAGCATATGCATTTAAACAGTTACAATAGTACAAGTACATTTCTGTTCTCTTCCAGTAAGGTACACTGTGCTTATATTTCAAACACAGCACTTTACAAAAACTTTTTCAACACACATGTTTGTACAAGCAGTTTGATATACGTATGACATACAGTTCTAATACATTTGTAACACAAACAGCTTGTATAAATCATTTCAATATTCACGAATGACATATAATTATTTACAAAATTCCAGCAAACTGTGCTGGCAGCATCTCTTTTCACCACAGATGTCTGTTTATGTATTGGTAAAATAAAATAGTATGCTTCCCTAGATACCAGGCCGGTTGTAGAGCATGCTTGTGAATTATACTATTGTCAGAGATATGTCAACTGGATTTTGGATAGCTGTTGCATACATAATGTGATTCATTAACACTCTACATTATGGAATCCCATAATGAAGGCTTCTTATGAAATAACACATTCACATAATGATGAGGGGTTCACTACATGAATTCTCATGCCGTTGTCCCCTGTCTCATGCACATGTTGGGGGGGGGGGTGTACACACTTCTCAGCTTGAAGCAATATATCTTCTCTGTAGATAGACTCCATAATGATGCCCTAATTCTTTTGTAATCCCGGCTAAGCGCTCTTTGGCAACAATTAGCTCCACTCATATAGCATCAGCTATCTTTTCTGATTCAGCCATCCAGTGCTACGCCTTTTCACAAAAGGTCCCTGAAATTCCATCTAAATTAGTGTCTTTTTGACTCCACAGTGTATTTATTACTAAGAATTTATATATTGTCTTAAGTCTTTTTTTCTGTTTTCAATGTAAGGTGCATGAGACTATGTATCTACGTGGGCTAATTTCCCCTAGACACTGAGAAAACACCTCAGGTCTTCCTTGAAAACCATCTATGCCAAGTTTGCCTAACCTGGTCAACATAAAAGTAAAATAAACATGGAAGTAAATAAACTATATTCTTACCTGTGCCAGGAAGATAATAACTAATTCCCAATAGTGTTCAGAGTTTCTTCAATAATACTGCATAATCTGACCTAAAGGGAATAGCTATTATCCTAGCTGTCAAGTTTAGTGCAAATTTTATTTCACCCACAATACTAGTCATTCCACAGATTCCACAATCTCAGCCATCCCCTTTAATTACTATGAAACAAGATATCTCAACCCTTTCAAAAGCTAAGAATATCTCATCTGTGCACCCTGATAATATACCATATTGTCTGATTATCAGCCCAAATATGGCCAATCTGAATCCCAACTTAACATCTTTATTCTAAGCCTTACTCCTGGTTATATTCCTGAAACACGGAAAAAAGGTACTGTCATTCCATTACACAAGGTTTGCTCAACCATGGACTCTGGTAACTATAGACCCACTAGCCTCATTAGCCTTATATGTATAGTTTTGAAACGTACTATCTCAGACCTCATTAATCTGGACATTGAAAATATTTTAACCCTGGACCCACGTTAATGTTGCTTTGTCAAAGGAAGGTCCTGCCTTTTTAACTTGATTAATTTCTTTGAAAAAGTAGCCAAAGCATATGATAGTGGTTATACATTACATGTAAACTATCTAAATCTGTCCAAGGCCTTTGACATTAATCTCCATGCAGGCTTTATTGACACACTTGTAAATCTGAATATAACTTCTTAAGTTGTGCAGTTGCCTGACAGGACCCATGGGGTTAAAGTCACTGGTGACCCTTCAAAAACTAAAAAAAGTTACCAGGAGTACACCACAGGGCTCAGTGTTAGGCCTTTTCCTATTTGGCATATATTTCTCAGATCTTCAGAACAACATTCTTGGGCTATGGTTATCTAAGTTTGCACAAAACTACAAATTTAGGTTTTACTATTTGATTTTCCACTAACTCACAATTGCCACCTATATGGTGTGTAATTTTGGGTTAGACCATGTTAAAAACTGGTGTAAAGACTATGGTTTGAAATGACATGCAATATAGGTGGCATGCCCTGCTAATCAGAAACTCTCACAAGGAATCTAGACACTCTTGTTGACAATTATAGGTTCATAAGTTATTTATTTTATTTATTTATTTACATTTGTTTACCAGGAAAGTCCGACTGGGCCAGAAACGCATTTTCAGTGGAGGCCTGGGGAGAAAAACTCCACAGAAATATAAGCAAAATGCAATAATTACATAGTACAATAGTATATATACAGTAAGATGCAAAATACACATCATCTAGTTAGTCTATACAAAGTAGTATTCAATACAGTTTTCTAGTAGATATAGGTTCAAAAAGAAAAACACACAAGCATTTCAGTGAAGATCACTGTGAGAAAAATAAAATTAGTTCTGTGTACATATTAAATAGTTATGAACAAAGGAGATTTCCTTCATATATATTTATTTTTGAGTAGTAATAAACACTGAGGAGAAGGAGAAAATGAGGTAACGAGTGGACAATGTGTTGAGAGAGTTATATATATCTTGCCAGTCAGGTTTGGCACAGGAGCAATGCCAGTTCTTGGATAGATGTTCAAATAGTAGTTGTTTGAAACTTGTAGAGTCAGGTGTGTTTTGGAGGGTGTAGGGTAGAGAGCTCCATAATCTGGGCTACTTGATTTAAGAATAGGGCTTTACCATGAGTATTGTTAGCTTTGTTTACTGTGAGAAAGTTTCTGTCTGCAGATCTTAGACTTTGTGGGCATGAGTAGGGAACAGCAAGTTCCTTGAGGGATGGGCAACTGTCAGGATGGAAGATGATATTGTGTGTGAATTTAAGTTGGTAGAGATGGAGAAGTTAGGCAGCTTGAGCCAATTTAACTTATGTAGAGCAATACAATGATGGGTTTGGTGGGGAAGGTTGGCTGCAAAGTGGGCTATTTTGTTATAGCATGTTTCCAATTTGGTTAAGTCTGATTTTTTTAATTTGGTAAAGATGGGGAAAGCATATAGGAGTGTAGAGAGGAGGAAGGTTCTGGATATGGGTAGTCTGGTATTTTCAATGAGGAATGGCTTGCTTCTGTACAGTGAGCCAAGTTTGATGTGAATTGTCTTAATTGTGATGGCTATGTGTTGGTCAAATCTGAGTTTGTTGTCAATTGTCACACCATGGAGTTTTGTATGCTCAACTGGGTGGATGACTGTGTTGTTTGCTGAGAGAATGGTGAAAGGGGGTGTGATCAGTGATTGCTATTGGTAAATAGCATTAACTGTGTCTTTTTGGGGGTTGAGGATTAACTTTGTCTTTTTAGGGTTGAGGATTAGTTGTGATTTACTTAGATATGTTTCTGTATCATTAAAACTTGCTGGGCTAAAATTTGGCGGTCTGGTAAGGTATCTGCTGAACAGATTAAAGTTGAATCATCCTTAAACTGAACTACTATGTGTGCTGTGGATGAGGCTAGATCATTAGAGAAGATGGTGAAAAGAAGGGGTCCTAGTATGGACCCTTGGGTAACTCCAACTGAGACAGTCAGAAGTGGTGGGAGTTTGGATTTCCATTGTACTGCTTGCTGTCTGTCAGACAGATAGCCTAGGAACCAGGAGAGGGAAGTCTTTGATAGGTTTAGTGAGGGAAGAGTACTAAGGAATTTCTAAAGGGAGACAGTGTCAAATGCTTTTGATGTGTCTAAGAAGATTGATGCTACTTGCAGGTTTGAATTTCTCAGATGGTTGATGGTGTTAGAAAAATTAATTAGGACTGTTGTGGTGCTGTGTTTTGGTCTGAAACCTTCTTGGGAGGGAGAGATAAGGTTGTAAGATAACACGTATTGTAGTAATTGAGTATGGATACATTTTTTTCCAGAATTTTCACAGAGGGGGACAGGACGGCTATGGGTCTATAATTGTTTAATTCTGTTGATGTTCCTCCTTCATGTAGAGGGGTGATATAGGACATTTTCCATAATTTTGGGACATATTGTTCTGCTATAGACCTATTTACCGGAATGGAGATAGACAGAGCTATGGCAACAGCTGAATGTTTGAGGTACTCATTGGGGAGTTGGTCAGCTGCTAAGGAAGGTTTCAGTTTTTTCAGCATTGTTCTTATGGTGTTAGTTGGGACAGGTTTGAGGTCAAAAGAGTTGTTGTTAGTGTCCACATTAGGTGGAAAAGATGGTGTGGTGGAATTGTTCCCTGTAACTAAGGAGAGGATGGTGTTTATAAAGTAAGTGTTGATTTGTGAGGCAATATGCTTTGGTTATTGGTTCTTGGCTCTGGGGTTGTAGCTTTACCTGGGTGGAGGAGCAAGTTAATTGCTTGCCAGGTTCATAGATATTTACTAGTTTAATGACCACAAGGGCCTTTTTAAGCCTAGTCATGCTTCCCAAATTTCTGACAAGTTCTTATCCCCTTGATAAGTGTAGGCATGATGCTGGGAGATGAACCATTACAGGTTACCTGCTGCTAATTCCTTAGCATTTGACCATTATATTGCAGCAGTAGCTCAGAATGCCTTCTGTTGGACTCTTCTAATTTCCAAAGGCATTTCCTATAGCTCCAGAGAAGTCTTAACTATGCTTTTCTTATATCTCATCTGACCCATTACTGAATACAATACACATTTTGGTATATAGCTGTCTAAACAGATATCATATCTCAGCATTCAACTGGACAAACCTCAGCGATTCATCATTAAAAAAAAATCAGTGGCCTAAGAAAATCCTACTCATCAGGACAGACTGGCAGCCCTCTCTATATATATTCAGTCTCTCATATACTGCTCTGTGGAGATCTTTGTCTCTCCTTTCAAGACATGAAAGTACCAGCCCTCTTCAATCTCCAATACCTTCACAGAACAATTGGTGCCTCCAATATTCAGTTAAAAAAACTAAACCTTCATCAACAGATAAACAAGACATATTGGCATGATGGATTCATATCTCAATGTATCCCCATCTCTGGAACAAACTTCTTGTACATGTCAAGCAGAGCAGCACCCTTCCCAGCTTCAAGGCAAAAACAGGTAATTGGATGGAAACTCTCCTATTGTTTCTTAGTCTATCTTGTCTTGCCCTCCTTGAGGCTGGAGGGAACTTTTGAATATGAGTTTTTTGGCTAGGCTTGTAATAGGTTCATAGGTGTGTACTAGGCTAATGGCCCTGGAGCCTATGTACGCCTAGCCCAAGAAGATTCCCTGGCATCATGTCGCCCAATGTTAGTTCCTAGTGCCCCTGTCAAGCAAGGCCACTGAAGTGATCCTGCAGGTGAACTTCCTATTGCCCACCCACTCGTCAAGATTTCTCTTAAAGAGAGCCAGTGAAGTGCATTGCTTGACGTGAATGGGAAGTTTGTTCCAGAGTATGGGAAGTTTCTGGGTTAGGAACCTGTCCCTCCAGCATTTTCTGTTTATTGTGCTAATGAGGTTAAGGTTCCTGGAGTGTGTGGCAAGGAGGGATTAGGATTTCTTTAGGTGTAGACCCATCATATAATACAACGCCCCATTTGAGATGTACCTTACAAGACACCTGCAACAGCTGGAAAGACCACAAAAGTACCTCATAAAGAGGATTACTGGCCTCAAACAGATGCCCTATGCAGCCCGACTCAAGAAACTCCAGCTGTACTTGGTTGCATACCACTTGCTCAGAGGTGATCTCTGCCTGACATACAAGCCACCCATGTCCAACCAGAATTGATGGACATGCTCCACTTAAAAAAAAACAAATCCCGGAGAGCCACACACTCTAGAGATATAAACCTCACCACAATGATAAATAGGACATGCTAGAAGGATAGATTCCTATCCCAGAGACTCCCCATGCTTTGGAACAGGATTCCAATGTACATCAGGAAGAGCCCCTTACTAACACTCTTCAAGAAAAACCTTGACAGGTGGATGGGAAACATAACATTTACCCCGGGGATCACTGCAGTGGCTGTGCTGGACAGTGGAGCAGGGAACTAATGGCTCTGCTGGGCAGAGGCACAGGGAACTAATCTAAGGGGGTGGCGAAAGCCAACACATTCTGGCTAGACTTATAAATGCCCTTGGGCAGATAGCCTTGTACTTATCTATGAACCTATGAACCTATGTAGCATATCTAGCAGCTCTGGGTCAGATATGGCTTTGCAGGTCAAGCAGACATCGCTTCTAAGTAGGCAATAAGAGACAGAGTATAGCTGGAGTTTTTTGAGTCTGTCAGTCCATATAGAGCATGTGAGGTTTTTTTGTGGCCTTTCCAGTTGTTGTAGGTGTCTAGTGAGGTACATACCAAATGGGGTATTGTATTCGATCATAGGTCTAATGAGGGATGAGTAGAGAGGGATTATGACCTCTTTCTTCCTGGATGAGAAACCTTTGTAATGAGATGTGCCACATAGAAGGACTTTTTGACAACAGTGGCAACATGGTTATCAAAGAAGAGGTTGCTGTCAACCTGTGTCCCCAGGTCTCTTATCACACCTTTGGTGTTTAGTGGAGTACCACCTATGTGGTAGTTTATGGGCACCGAATTTTTCCCAAAGGGAATGACAATGCACTTTTTGGCATTGAGCTTAAGGCCATGGTTCTGGCACCAGTTATTGGTGTCAGTGAGGCCTTTTTTGTAGAATGTGTACATCAGTTGGAGAATCAATAATGGCTCCCAGTTTGCAGTCATCTATGAACTTGGTCAGCCAGAGTCCCTTTGTGTTGGCTTAAACTTCAGAGAAGTAGGTGCCAAACAGGAGAGATCCTAGGACTGATCCCTGTGGGACACCACTTGTAACTGGTCAGTAGTCAGATTTGGAGTCCTCTACTTTCAGAGTGTGTGTTCTATCAGTGAGCCAGTTGGCAATCCATCTTATTACAGATGGGTTTATGCCTAGTTTAGTGAGTCTAGCTATGATTCCTGAGTGAGGGATGGTGCCGAAGGCCTTGATAAGATCTAGGTAGGTTGTGTGAACTACCTTGCCCTCATCCACAGCTCTGGTGATAGACTCAAAGAAGTCTGTCAGGTTGAACATGCATGATCTATCTTGCACAAACCCATACTGTGTGGGGTCCAGAGTTTGGAAATTCCCTATGTCCTTATTTATAAGGTCCATGACCATAATGGTCTGCAGACTGACTATCTAGCACTTACATATGAACGTATAATTTAAAATGAAATAGGTTCATAGGTTCATAGGTTAGTCTTAGGCTATCGGCCCTAGGGCCTATACAAGCCTAGCCATAACAATTCCCTAGCTATTTCTTCCCACAATATTTACTTCCCCTGATTTAACAGTCCATTGATTTTCTATTTTTTGTAAAAATACTGGAAAATCCCAAATGTATAAATGATCTACTCAACATTGTTAAATGTATGTTCATGTTTTAACTATGTATGTATTATGTATTTTTATGTACATTTATGTTTTTAACTTTTTATGTATAGAAACTGTGATGCTCACCTATCTCTACAACTTATTTTAATTGCACAAGCTTATAACATGTACTTGAAGTTTTTCTCTGAGCCTTTACTGAAAATGAGTTCTTATAGCCTAGTGAACTACCCCAGTAATCAAATGCCAATAAATAAATACATAATAAATAAATGTGGACTATCTGTGTATGGAAAAACTTCACATTCCCGTGAAGAATACCACTTCTGTCAAGAATAATCATTCATCATTATTTGACCTTTTCTGTTATATTTACTGCTTATAATAATGTCAGTTTGCGTTACTGCATTCTGTACTTATAATCAGTTTTAATGCTACACATAAACAGATGCACAAAAGCAATATAACTGAATCACAGCAATGACTAGCCATTCCACATGCAAATTATAACTACAAGTCCTAGATTTTTCTCTAAAACTGGAATTTCACTTTTAAGAATCATTAATCAGTCCTCCTAATGATTATTGTCTTTAGTATTTATATTAAAATCGACGAATAGTATGTATGTTTTTAATGCCTGGCAAAATGAATTATGGTATTTGACAATATAGGAATGGTTTGGGGATCTTCATTATTTGTATATAACCCATGCTATCATTTTTTTTAAAACAAGAAACATCTTTATTAAATTATCACTTATGACATAGGCAATCATTCACATTCCCCCCGTGTATGCATTATTCCCACAGTTCCCATTTTTTCCTATGTAATTTGCTCCTACCCTTTTCTAAGATTCCATGTCTAGTTGTTTTATCTTTGTTACTATATTCACTGCTTCCAGTACAGCTGGTTTAGACTTTCATTTCCATTTCCTGGTAATTCTTTTTTGGCAGCCACCATATTTAGACTCAGCAAGGGCTTACTATGTCTAGGCCATTCTTATTCTGTATCATAGCTCAGAAAAAATAATTTCCCTAGATACATCAATTTGCTCACCCAGAATCTCTGATAATCTGGTAATCTACAGGGAATCTTTAAAGTCTACCAAGTAATTGCACTCCAAGAAAATATGTCCCCAATTTCTTCTTTCTTCCCCATCACATAACCCATGCTGTCATTGTGCATTTATAAAGAGCTCATGTCAAGTTCGATTCATCAAAAGTTTTTTTTTTATCTATCAGACTGGGTCTTTTTCAAGCACTCAAAGCTAACTATTAATATGTTTTACATACCTTTCCACTATAATTTTATGTATTACTTAAAGCATTGCACAATATAGTTACAGGTTTCTGTGGTTCAATCTGCCCCCCCCCCCGACTATTCCCTTTCTTTATGATAACTGATACAAATTGCACTTTGTACTAGGTTGATTCCATTTAAAAATACAGAAAGCTTGGTCTATTTATTCTTTTTTTCCAACTTGTTTCTTGATTTCATTCTTCTTTTTTATGGTTTCTGTGTATTATCATTTGTCTGCTAGTAGTGTATCCACCTTATTGTTCTGCAGTCACTGAGTAACATTTGTAGATAATAATTCCTGTGTCATTTCTTTTATGGTCACCTTGCCCATTGTTAATCTGTTTACCATATGCTCACTATACTTACTATATTTGTACTCAAAAGAGCGATGTGCCACTAAATGCTATAAATGAGGTGTAAGGGTTGCCATTTCTGGCATTATGAGTCACTCGTTGTTATATTTTTCCACAGCAGTTTTCTTAGAAAATATTTTATTTTGTTTCAGGCTTGCAGCCCTTATCTTTAATGAGATGTCAGCTCTCCTAAGGCAAACTGTATTGCTCTGCTCCTGTAAAGAGTATTGGACAGATTTATGTAGTACTGTTCGTCTTTGATACACACTTGTGACAAATTGTTTGCAGTCTCCAACCATTAATCTCATCTCTCTTCTGGTGCACTAGTTCACTCCATTTGTCTTTCATCATCTTGGTATTTATTTAATGTTTTTGCTCTAGGCCTCTGATATCCTGGTGACACTAATGTAAGTTAATTCATACCCTGCTGCTTTACCGGTCTTGCAGATTTACTGACCTGATTTGGAAGATTCATGCTGATTCATTCATAGCAATCATTCAGACTGCCATTTGTGTGAATCCACATTACTGAAAATCATTTTCAGTGATAAAGAAGATTTTTCCCTTGGAGAGGGGACAATACCCCATGTACTCCCTCTATGAGGCAGGGACACCCAGCACCCAACTTACATACACTACATGGTCACACAACAGTGGATAAAAATCACTGAAAGTAGCATTCAGTGATATGGATTTGCACTGAAAGATTGTCATTGGAAAACTGACTAGCTCCAGATTTGTCTACCACAACGTTCTATGTGCATTGGTCTTTTGAGATAGAACTGTCTCACTGCTGACCAGAAGGCATTTTACCTCAACTAATTTAAGAACTCCTTTTATCTTGATCATATCCTTTGAGTCTGGTTACTAGTGTGGTTGTAACTAACTGATTCCCTTCCTATTAGTATACAATACGCCTTCACATATCATTATCATCTTTGTAGCCATGTATTCTTTCTGTACTTTTTATTATTTATCTTTCTTTTTTTCATTTTAGATCTATATTAATGTTTCTACTCACTTTTACTGTCTTTTACATTTTTCTTTGACTTCACAATTGATGCAGTTTTGTCCACTGTCTAGTGACTGGGTGGCTGCACATTCTCTCCTAGTTTTAAAGTTTTTATGAATATATCTTTTGATAAGGTTCAACTGATCTACTTCTATCTCTCTATCCCTTTAGATACTATCACCTCTTTAGCAGACTTTTATTGCCTGATAAAGACTAAACCTTTTATGAAATTGTAGAGAAAGTGGCTGACTGTGAGTGTCTGGGCTAAGAGACTTCGAGCAGAAGAGTAGCCTGCCATTTATGGCATTACAGAACACCTACAGGGTGAGTTTTTCTGCAACTCTGTGTGCTGCATTCCTGCATGCCCTGTTTTTGTTCACTACTGTATACTGTATATTGTATACATTGAAGCTGATAGAGAGGACTCGCCCTCCCTAGGTTGCTCTACATTAAAGTTGACTTGGTCTGCAGCAAGGTAAATATCCTCCATGTCCTGTTGCATGGTACTAACATGGTCTTCACAACTGAGACCTGGTTGGATGACAACTTTGCTCCAGTTTTGTCAGGACATATTCTCTAAGTAGGCCTAACTGGATCTTAGATCAAGTAGAATTGCTTTAACCCTACAATCTGCACTTGCTGTAAGCCACTACTGGGATTTCAACTTGTTTGACTACATAATGAATACAGGAACAAACTAAAGGTACCTCCATATCTGTCATCTACCTGGTAGTGTAAGGATATTCCTTCAAAGGTTCTCTGGCTTTCCTGTCAGCTCAGTTATGATGAGTCACAGATGGCTGCTTTGGGAAGACTTCCATATCTGAATCAACAAGGATTCAGTTACTCTTGTAAAGGGCTTCTCCACCATTACCGAAGGTTTGCTCAAGTATTGACTCTGATTCCTAGTGCATTGGGTACACTCTGGGCTTGGTATTCTAACGATGTATCAACTACTGATCTTAACGATGGATAGTGATCTGGTCTCACTTCCTTCTAGTGCATTTTGCAGTTTTACTCTTTAAGGTGTCTCAGTCCAGTCTTGAAGTGCTGCAGTGCAAGAATGTTATAATTAATGCCCAGATATCTTATATATTACACTGGACAGAGCAATGCTGACCATCTGGACAAGTTTGTTTCAGCTTATAATGAATGCCCAAACTCTTCCCTGGACCTTGTCAACCTAGGTTTATGTTCATCCTTCCAAATCCTTGTTCATTTCACTTTTCAGTCTTGTTGCTAATATCCCTGCCTATACAATAAGTAGGATAATAAAACTTACACTTGCCATTAAAACTGCACCCTTATGTAGCATGTAAATTATTAGGAAATGTAACAGACAATACTTCTTTAACTGAGATATGTTTACTTTTGTTATACATTTGTTAATTTATTAGTTTTTCTTAATCATTTCTAAATTGTCAGTTGCCTAAAGTACTACAGAAGAATTGAAGTAAACAGGCTGTCAGGTGATTTCCCTTTTAAACAATCAAAACTGGGTAAAATGTCACATGATAACTGACCTCCATCAGTTCATCTTTACTTAGAATGCAAGTTATTTATTAACTGGGCAAAACCAGGTGCTGAACTATTCTAACAAAGCATATGGTTTATCAATGTTTATAAAAGCCTAGACTCTCTGAAAACTTTGTTGCTGAAAGTGCTGCCAATTCATTTGAAGTTTGATACATCAAAAGATGAAACATTCTTTTCTGGTGACATGACCTCTTTAATGGAGAAGAGCTTTGAAGAGTTGCAAAGAACTTTCAGAGAAAACTTTGTTTTATTCATGCTATTTTTAATCAGTTAACACTTAGTGGCACAGTATGTTTTCTTAGACAAATCAAAGCAACATTGATATGAGGCAGACCTGAAAAGGAGTATCTTATAAAATTTATGACATTATTCAGGAGATATGAATGTAACAAAGCTGGCAGATAATGCAGCTCAAAAGATCATTACAGTTTTTAATGAAATGCTTGGTTTCTATCATTAGCCAACTGTGTAACTGCAGAGACAATTATATTCAAGCAATATCATAGCAAATGACACTGTGGTGAAACATTGGATCGTGATGACAGATGTAGAAATCCTGAGACAAATTCTGGAATGGTAAAGGTTACATTGCAGTGTACCATGAGCAATTTGTAGAATAAATGATAGCACTGAACATTTATGTGTAGCACAACCCACTTATTATACACTAGTTGACACACAGGACATTTCTCTTTAACAAAACTCACTTATTATATACTAGACAATGCTCAGTACATTATTATGCTCTAAGTGATGCTCAGGCTATTTCTGTTTAATGCAGCTGATTTATTATACACCAGGTGATGCACAGGACATGTCTATTTAATGTAGCTGACTTATAGTCTAAGTGATGCACAGGGCATTTCTGTTTAACACAACTGACTTATTATACACTAGGTGATGCACAGGACATTTCTGTTTAACACAACCCACTTATTATACTTTAAAAAAAGAATGTTGTCTGTCCACAATATGTAACAGTGTTACAGAAACAGATGCCTGTAAAATTATTAGAGTATGACTGCCAAGCTTGCATCTGCCTCCTAACCAGTTAAGTATCTATCAATGTTCGTACAGATCTGAAACACAATTATATGCAGATTGATTGTTTATTTGGGCCTTCTTTCCTCTTGTCATCTGGCTTTCTCTTTGAATATGAAATGTGATGTCTCAAACCATAAATAAATTAATATGTAATAGTCACTCAAGTTGTAATATTTAACACTGAACACCTTCATCATATATATTTATTTATCTCCAGCATACAGCTCACATTTCACTACAGAGTGTCAGCTGAGTCATACTCCACAGCTAGCTGGAGGACTCTTAAACTATCAAGGAAGAACAAGAGTTTAGCATGCATACTATAAGATATTCAAACCAATAATGATGAATGGACTGTATTAGATGAGATGTGAATCCCGGGCTTTATGAACTCTGTTCCTGTTATACAAACCAGCTGGACCACTGAATGAACATGAGACCAGTGTGCCCTTAAACACATAATCCCTCCTAATTATGAGGTTATTAATGTTTACTCATTACTGTCATACAGATATGACATACACAATTACAAAAACATGCTAACATGACTGACAATAGCAATGAATAATACCCATTTGTTAATAAGGTAGATCCATTGGACACACAGTCCCTTTTCAGGGGTTTCTAAGGAGCAATGTCTGTTTAAATCACTTGCTGAAGATCACGCAGTAAGTAAAGAATGGCTAAAAGAATTAAACCCTGCACCATATGAACTATAGCTCAAAGCCTTAACCGTCTGCACCATTTGCCAGGTTAAAGAAAGAGCCTTAGCTGGAAATGGATCCGAAGTCTTTTAGAATACTATTCTCCTTACAGTATTAGCTTCACCCCTGAAACAGATGGAGATTTCAATGCTTCTCAGCACATTATTTCTCCTCAAATGCACATGTGATGAGATACACAAATACTCATCACAACTGTGCATATACATGATATGTACATTAAGGAATGGAATCACACACAAATGAGAAATAATTAAATGCTGCAACTTATAAATAAACCTATGAGTTGACTTGGTCTTGATGTTTATAGATTATGATTTCTTGCAAAAAAAAAAAAAAAAAAAACTTTTAACACCTTGATAAACTTTATTGTAGGTATTAGTGCTGTGCATAAAATTTTTCTCAATTTTATTTTTCCACTGCAGATACCTTTTGTCCTCATGTTAACAATGGGTCATATAATTAAATATTTTTATATTATTTTTCTTCATGTCGGTGGCTTTTGCAACCATTTTCCAGCTGGAAGATATATTGAAGCTCTTGTCTGCATTCATATAAAATCATTAGTAGTGATTTTCATGCAAATGGGTGGAAGAAGGACAGAAATAGAAATAATTCTTTAAATCTGAGTTGCCCTGTTTTAGTCCATGATGTACCACCAGATCATAACTTTGTTTTTTGATAAGCACAGATTCAAATGTTTCAGTTTGGCCTCTACTTCTGTGCACTGTCGTTTCTTGTCAACAGTACATACCACTTTGTTACTGTTTTTTAATGTTTTTTTTTTTCTGATTCAGTAAACCATGTTTCTTAAGCCTGAAACTGGATGAATTTATTTATCATCAATAATTTCATAATGATCCTTACTGTATTTCTTCCAGGGTGTGGCCTAGCATATGGACATTTTTTTTTACTTTACGTGTCTGAGAAGAGAGAAACAATTTGTAGAAATTCTTGTTTTCTCATGGGTGAGGCAACAATTAAACATTCTGTCCTTTAGGAATGCTTTATATTTCAGCATTAGAAGTAGTATCAAAATAGCCACTGACAATGCCAAACATAAAATAAAGTCTTTAAACAAGAGACATTTACAGCATTAACTGGATCAATCTTAATAACATCAATTGCTTGAAAATGTGTCAAATATATTAGTCTTCATATCAGGGTAAAAGACAAAGTCTACTGATATGAACTAGATCTAACAGCCACTTAATATATGTCAACAATGCGGCAGTCTTACATCTAATAAGCGCAGTGTTTGTAGAAAACAGCAGTCTGATCCAAATGTCCTAAGTGTAAAAAATAATTTTCAGATCTGCTGAACTTCAGACATCATTCAGAGTACAACCACAGTACTAAATGCATGTAGTCAAAATGAGTCAGGATGAATTTTCAATACAAACAGAAAATGATTGGCTTCAATAATTGGCTTAGTTTCTGGTGTCATTCTAAGGGGATACAGTGCCAATCAACCTGGGATGACATGATCAACAGACCTCGATACTTTGCCACATGTGGTCTTCATCTGTCACTCCTGGTATTTTGGCTACTGGCTAAGGCTCTTACCACCCCGTAGTGCCTTTTTTAGGCAGTGTCTGAAGGACAAAATTCCTGATGTAAAAACTCCATTTAAAAACAACCTCGAGGTTATGCTGCTATACGCTGAGAGTCTTAACATGAAACTGCACTCACTGGAAGTAGTTCTCACCTTGGAAGACTTAGACATTTCTACAGTCATCGAGACCTAGTTCAGGGCCATGGAGAGCACCCCAACCATAATGGGCTACACCTCCTTCCACACATTCAGACCACAAACTGAAGGCATGTAAACTAAATCGATATGTGTATTCATTAAAGATAAATGCACCTCTAGATTGGTTAAACAGTAGGATTCCCTGGAGATAATTCAGGTGCAATTAGCTGTTGGTAGGACAACAATTCAAGTCATTACCAGCTACAGGACCCCCCCTCCATGGATCAGGACACCCACTCTGCCTATTTGAATCTACCTGAGTCTATCAAAATATATATGAACATCCTCATTTTGGGTGGCTTTAACTACCTATCCATTGACTGAGTAAATTACTCATGCTCTAAGTCACTTGCCCAAAGGTTCCTCGGCTATGTTAACTTCAATGCACTGGACCAGCTACTTGACACCCCCACAAGGGGTGCCAACATCCTGGATTTTGGTGCTTACCAATATGGGGGACCACTGCAGCACACTCACTGTGTGGTCTTCCCAAGTGAGACCTGACCACAAATCAGTCTCATTTGAAGTAACTATCACACCTGAACCCCCCCCCCCCAAGCAGCAATTAAACAAAAAAAAACTTCACCAAAGCAGATTATAACTACTTACAGGACAATATAAATAGCTTCACTGCACCTCCCCCCTCAGATGGAACTGGCAACTATGCCAAGTTTTACACCAATGCTTTATTGAAACACGTGTATAACTGCATTGACTTGACCATACCTGATAGGATCAAAACAAGCTCCTCAAAGAAGAGCAAACCTGCCTGGTAGACAACTGCCGTTAACAGGCTTTATAATAAGAGGAAGAAATTACTGTCTAAGACTAAAAGGGCGTGAGCCCTAAACTGGAAACACTGTCTCCTCAGATTAAACAAGCAAATAAGACTTCTTGTGAACTACTCCAAAGCAAATTATGATTACAAATTAGCTTCCTCAATTAAGGACAACCACAAGGTGTTCTTTCGTTATGTCCATATCCTAAAAGGAAAGGCCCAGATTTGTGCTGAACTGGTAGTTAATGATACCACAAATACTGAGTCTGTGGATGTAGCTACGCTGTTAGCCAACAGGTTCTGTGAAAACATCACCCCCTGTCCCTTCCACAAGTACCCCATGCCATCCATACCACCAGTCCTCTACCTTGTATCTCTAAAGAGCAAGTCATAAACACCCTCTCTAAGGCCAAAACACAGCATCTATGGGAGCTGATAACATCCCAGGCTGTGTCCTACATGGGCTCAAACAAGAATTAGCAACACCACTGGGTACTCCGTTCAATCATTGTATAAGCTCTGGCTTTGTCCAAGCTGAATGGAAAATGGCCACCATTATCCTCGTGCCAAAGGTGGTGCTTCCACGGACCCCGGAAACTACAGACCTATTTGGCTGACTAGCCTTATCTGCAAGGCCATGGAGTGAATCATCATGGACCTTATCAACAAAGGTATAGGTAGCCTCCAAACACTTGACCCTACTCAGTTTGGATTTGTCAAAAGGAGATCATGCCTGTTAAACCAGCAGGACTTTTTTGAGACAGTCAACAAGGCCCTGGATGAGGGGAAATCTGTGCATACAGCCTACCTAGATTTAGCCAATGCTTTTGACATGATCTCCCACTCAGGTATCATTGACAAACTCACCCCTGTTAGGTATCAACCCTTATATCATTAGATGGGCTGGCACACTGATAGAACCCATATAGTCAAAATAGGGGAAGCCACCTCCAACAGCAGACCTGTAACCAGAGGTGTTCCACAGGGATCAGTCCTAGGACCTCTACTTTTCAGAATCTCTTTCTCCGAAGTACAAACTAAAGCTAAAGGTCTGTGGCTGAAAGTTTGCTGATGACTGCAAACTGGGAGCAGTCATAGAATCTCCAAATGATATCAACATCCTAGAAGAGGGTCTTACAAAAACAAATGATTGGTGCTAAAGTCATGGCCTTAAACTCAATGCAAAAAATGTATTATCATTCCTTTTGGTAAGTGTGATGTTCCTACTAACTACCAGATTAATAAATACATCCTAAGTATTTACTCAGCGGTGAGAGACCTGGGTACACAGGTTGGCAGTAACCTTAACTTTGATCACCATGTCTCCCCAGAGTTAAGATGGGCATTCTACATTGCTCATCTCATAAGTAAAGGCATTGCATCCAGAAAAAAAGAAATTATAACTTCTCTTTACTCTTTTCGCATCAGGCCAATAATTGAGTATGATGCCCCTTTGGTATGTACCTTTCTAAGCACATGCAGAAACTGGCGAGGTCACAAAAGTTCCGGTCAAGGAAAAGTCAAGGTCTTCAGCATCTGATCTATGTGGATGATTGGAAATCACTGTCACTTTATTCTGTTTTATATAGACTACTCATATTTGATCTATGCCTTGCATATAAAGCAATCTATGACCTCACTTTACTGGAAATGCTGCATAACTACAAGTCAAATGATACATGGGTTACTCACTCTAAATACCTTAACCTGGTATATGACATTAATAGAACTTGCTGGAGGGACAGATTTGTCTCCCAGAGGTTACCACAGCTTTGGAATGAACTCCCACTTCATGTCAAACAAGAGCACATCATTGATCCTCTTTAAACTCAATCTGGATGATTGGATGGGTCACTGTAATTTCACCCCTGGGGTTCAACCTGTGTCCATCTTGGACAGGGGCAATTCATGCTGATCATTGAAATAAAGGTAGAACTTGATTAGGCTGGTAAGGGCCCTAGGGCCATTAGCTTAGTAACTTCCTATGATCCTATAATGCTATGATCCTATGATCTTAGGAGTGAGCAGCAATCCTATCCTAGAGGAACAAATGTATCAGTTGACGATTAGATTCCCCCATTAATTTTCTCTCTAAGGTTTTATTAGTTAAGAAATTCTAATAAATAAGGGTCCAAGATTTAGCAGGAAGCTGCTCTAACTCATAGATGCCTGGGAAGATGAGTAAAATATTATCATAAACAGTGGGCGGTAACATAGCTTCTATGTTTTGGTCTGATTGCAAAACATGAATGTTGTCTACATTTACAGTTTTTAGACATTTCTAGGATGATCCAAGCTTTAAATCATAAAGACATAAACTGCAATAGGTGAGTTATACAATAATGTTAATATACCTGACAGACATAATACTCTGTGACTTTGCAATGCAGATTTGATGGTAGGTGAAACAAACCTTCAGTCAAAATAATACGCAGGGTTTAAATAAATGCTGATATTTTCTTTTTCTTTGAAAAAATATTTAGTCATGCATTTTTCTCATATCTGTTATCAAGACAGTAGTTTTAGGGCTGTTTGCATAATTTGTTTCTTCCTTCCATAGTCTCATATTAACACTTGCAAACTCATTTTCTCAAGGTGTAATTCACTGACACAGATTTGTCACTTTCTGACAGAACCATTACCCTCATATTGCCTAGGTTCAGTTTGGACCAATATGTGGAAGTCTAAGCCTGCATTCTGGAAAAAGGTTGGAATGTACAACAACTGAACTACCCTCTTTGATCTGAAACATAAATGCATCCACAAAGTTGTATGAGAAAGTTTACCATGGAAGATCAGAAATATAATGATGAAAGTCAGAAGCTCACCTCAAGCAAGGTACATGCTGTTTTATTTGAGGTTGTGTGACTTCAGAGTTTGGATAAAAAGGTAGTTTGGGTATTTGATGCACAACTGCCATATGGAGGAGGCAAAGGCACTTGCCCTGCAGTGGTGCTGCAGAAAAAGAAAACATAGTTTCAGAATGTTGCTGAATTTTTTGTTAGTTTTGGTGAGCTTCTGCCCTGTGACTTTTTCAAGCTTTCATTAGTTGAAAATGTCATGAAAATGATTGTGAATGGGAAGCAAAATATTCATATAGCTGATTATCATCTGAAGAGCAGCCTACTGTGTATTGTCATACACTTTCAGAAGACAGGATACAGATCATAAAGAGCAGTATTCTTCAGCTGAGGGGGAAAGGAAGCTGACACATAATCTCTGCGGCCCATTCTCTGAGACCCACTCTGAATGTGCAACATGGCAATGCCATCTTGTGGCTCACATATGGAAGGCTGCAATTTAAAGGAATACTCTGTTGATTGCACTGGTGCTACTGGCAGAGGTTGGAAAACTGCTGATGCATATGTTATGGACTGGGCTTATTAAAAAAACAATATTAGGCAACTTGCAAATGCAACACATTTACCAAAGGAAATGTCTATTCTCAGTAAAGATCACTAAACCCTTATTAAGCATTACATTGCTGATGACAACTTTGGAATTCAGGATAGAAGTATTCAGAAAACGGAAGATTCACAGCACATAGAATGAAACAAAAAAGGAAAGGAAGAAGTTCACCACAACAAATAAGGAAGAAAAAGAAACTGATTAATACATATTATGCAAAGAAAATTGATATTAAAAGAAACCACTTTGTTGTGTAACACACAGATTACAGGGAGTGATAACATTGCTGAATCAGAAAACATTTAGTGTACGGAAAAAGGCATATTTTTTCCAATTGCTAATGTAGAGAAGAAGAGACAAGAGGCAGGTGAAAAGGAACAAATCAAATTTGAACTTGGGAGGACTGAGGAAGATTACTATAAGGCAAATGAGAAGAAAGTTAGGAGTTGACAACATGGCTCAACCTGTGGATGTACAAAGCCAGCTGGATGAGAAGTGTAGGCTTACAAATGTAATAAGCAATGAAAACAGTGGGATTAATAACATTAATGGTGATAAAGACCACTCCTTTGTAACAACTGCTAGAGAAGATATTAACGAATAAGAAGTTGGAGATTCTTTGGATCTGGTCAGAAACTATGTATTTGTAATTGGAGATTCATTTATTAGAGGTATTATTACATACCTTTGCAAAGAAGACAATAAACATTAAGCAGTATTATGGTTGCCAGGAACAGCAATACAGGATATGACATGGGCCTTTGAATGCCTTAATGTAGGAAGTATGGAGCTGTTTTTATTCATGTTGGTACAAATAGCATAGCCTGTCCAGGTGCTAGGGTGTATTTTTCACAAATTACATATAGAAAAGGAAATCAGGTCAGCAGGAAGGAAAAGATTTTTTAGGTAAATACCTACATGACAAAAATGACCCATTTTAAAAATAGAAATGTGTAGAACATCCAATCTTAACTTGTGGAGCATGTATTTAGCCTGGGTGGCATGTACTTGTTAAGACAAGAGAAGGGGATTTTTGCAGCAGATATATTGAAATATTTGACTAACACAAGGCAGGACTGTTGCCAGGTCAGAAATGTAACAGTTCAGACTTAAGAACACTTGATCTATTTCGGAAGGTTGTTAATGCTAGGAGCATTACTCATCATCATCATCCACCCCCTTTTTCCCATTTTTCTACATGGGGTCAGGGTATCATGTTAACTGTTGCCAACTCTCTCCATTCAGTGCCACACTCCTGCCTTCTTCAACACTCATGCCTGACTGTTGCAGATCTTCTTTCTCACAATCCATCCACCTCTTTGCTGGATGTCCTCACTTCCTCTTACCTTCTTCCCGTCTGCCCCAAGTCTTCCTCACCAGATCGTCTTCTGCTTTTCTACACATGTGCCCAAATCTCTGTAATCTGTTCTCTTTGATCTTTCCTGCAATTGGAGCTACTTTGGCTTCTGCTCTTATGTCCTCATTTCTTCATCTGCCCCACAATGTGCATCCTACCACCTTTCTCAGGCACTTCATTTCCATCACCTCTAGCTTCTTCAGCTGTTCTGCCTTTACTGCCCAGGTTTCTGTACCACACAGTAGTACTGGTCACACCACTGTTTTGTACACCTTACTTTTCAACTTCTTTGGCATTCTTCTGTCATAGACTACACCTGATACTCTATGCTAGTTGACTGCAGCCCCTCTGATTCTAGCATTGACCTCTTCATTCAGATTGCCCTTCTCCTCAACTACCCCTCCCAGATACTTGAAGCTGTTTACCTGTTCCACTATCTTCCCTTCTATCTCTATTCTCAGCTTCTTCTGAATTCCCCAATTTGCTGCCATTACCACCATCTTATCTGTGCCTAGTTTCATCCCATGTGCCTTCAGATTCGCATTCCATTCTCCTATCCTTTGCTGAAGTTCTAGCTCAGATTCTGCCTGTACTGCCACATGGTCTGCATACAGCAGCTTTGTTGATCCATCCCCTCCAACCTGTTTGCTAATGTAGTCCATCACCAGTATGAACAGTAGTGTGCTCAGAGCTGAACCCTGATGTATACCCACTCCCACTGGGGACCCCTCTGTGAGGCCGAACACTGTTTGTACTTGAGTCATTGGGTCCTTGTACATAGCCTGCACTAATTCTACCAATGTTTCTGGTACGTCAACCACCATAGTACTTCCCAGATCAGCTTTCTTGGGACCTTGTCATATGCTTTCTCCAAGTCTAGGAATGTCCAGTTGGACTCTCTCCTCATCTTTAGCTTCTTCTTAAGTATCTGTCTCAATGCAAATATCGGGTCAATTGTGCTTCATCCTGATCTGAATCCAAACTGCTCATCTCACATCTTACATTTTACTACTCTGCGTATCCATTTATCAATCAACCTCTCCAGAACTTTTGTGCAATGTGGTAGGAGTTTGATGCCTCTGTACTGCCCACAGTTGTGGATGTCCCCTTTGTTCTTGTACACTGACATTAGTATGCTTATTCTCCAGTCATCTGGGATACACCTTTCTCTCCACACTGCTATTAGTACCCTCAGGAACTATTTCTCCCTTATCTCACCCAGCATCATTATCATATCTGCTCTGACCTCATCTGAGGCTGCTGCTTTTCCTGACTTCAGCTAGGAGCATTGCTAATAAAGCTTTTTTTTTTAGTTGAAAAATGTGCTTAATACCCACAAGAATGATGTTGTTATTGAATGTGAAACATGGCTAAAGAACATTGGCTGGAAACCAGTTCTTTCAGGGTATAAATGTTTTTATTGTAACAGATGCTTACTCTGACAAAAATCACACAGAGCTATTATGATAGCAATTAAAGATAGTTGTGAGAACTGTGATTATTACATGTTCATTGTTAACATCAATACTGAAGATTGTGACAACCCTGGAACATGTAAAAATTGTTGGAGTGTATAGACCACCAACATAAAGTGCTGATGACCTAGAGAAATTCATACATTTCTTGCATGAAACACAAGAGGGAAGAATAATAGTGGCTGGGGACTTACATTTACTAGAAATGGACTGGAATAATATTAATTCAACAACAATGGTAAGGATATTATTCACAATGTGTATTCAGGAACAACAATTGTTTCAGACTGTAAAACAGATTATGTGAAAAGAGAACATACTAGACATTGTTTATGTTTCTAAGGAAACACTGTTACTCCATGTCAAGTTTTACCACTACTGATGTGCAGTAATCATGAAGTTATAAAGGTTAATTTGCTACTAAATAATTCTGCCAAATTGAAATCTAAAGCAATGTACAGATAATTAATAACCAACTATATAGAACCAAAACAGTTGCTATGTGAAACTAATTGGACTGATGCATTCAGTGGAAACTCTACAGGAAAAAAATGTGGCAATTTCAAAAGAGAAATTGTTTGAATGCAAAAATTTCAAAATAAATGTTTATTAGGATCTGGGCACAGAGGACCAGGGGGATATATTTCAATAAGAACAAGATACTTGATTAAGTTGAAAGACAAAAATATAAGAAATGGAAAAGACATTGAAAACTAAACTAAAAAAGCTGGTCAGCCAAATTAAACATTTGTGTGAGACAAGATCAAGAAAAATTGCTAGACAATTTATATAAAGATATTGAGCATAGTAGAAAACCATTTTATAGATACATAAAATGTTGTAGAAATAAATACACAAATTGATGAACAGTATGTGTAGATTCTAAAATGTATTCACAAACACAACAGATTATAATATATTTATAAAATCATATGCAAAGCAGTTTGACTCTACAAATGGGATGATAAATTTTCTTAGTAACTTTCAAGTAACTTCACATACTAAAATATTGAAATTAAATTAGAATATATTAAAAAATAATTAAACAAACTGGACCCAAACAAAGCACAAGGAGGAGACAGAATTAGTAATAATGACCTGAGAATACTTTGGCATGAACTTACAGTTTTAATCTGTGTTTCAGTAAGTCAGTTAAGTAGAGGCAAATTCCTTACATTTCAAAACATGTTCTTGTTAAATCCATCTTTAAGGGAAAGGAGAATAAAACAAACCTAGAGTTAGTCATACAGACCCATCAATTTACTTTTATATTGTGGAAAAGTAATGAAAATGTTTTTTTTCCGTAAATTATTGCCAAAATTGGAAAGGATGGGACTTGAAACCATATATCCACATGCATATGTTGAAACTAGATCTATTGCCACCTGTAACATGATGTTCTGCAGCAACATAATAACAGCTGTGAATGAAAAATTGTGTTGTGATGTAATTTATATAGATTTAATTTCAGCATCTGACAGGGTTCATACACAAGACACTGATCAATAAACTAGAACAACTAGGTTTTGATGTACTCTTGATAAGATGGATAGCTGCAAGGCTTACAAATAGGGCATGGCAAGTATCATACAACACTTGCACAGGTGAAATCCTTTGTTACAGCTGGGTGCCCCACAGGGCTCTGCCCTAGGCCCTTCTTTGATTGTATCTTTCAGACCTAACTTTTTCGTTTGAGGTGTTCTACAGCCTATATGCAGATGACTTGAAATTGGGTAAACTGATTGCATGCATTACAGATAAGGCATGTCTGCAAAAGAACTTGAGTAAATTGACCATTTGGGCAGACGAGAATAATATGCTGATAAATACATCAAAAACTAAGTATATGGGATTTGGGAGACATAAACTGAAAGTGAATATTTAGTACAGCACATAGTGATTGAAACTGTGGATTCATTTAAGAAATTGGGTATATGTGTAAATCTGGCTTTGAGGTTTTCTAATGATATCAACCAATTGGTTGATGATAGTTATATAACTATAGGTTGTATAAAAAGATTTATAAAGTCTAGGAAATCATAAATGATGAAGTAATTGTTTTTTTAGTTATATTAGACCCAAACTTGTGTATGGAATAAGAATATGGAAACCTTATAAGAAAACAATGAGTAAACTGGAAAAAGTGCAGCAGAAATATACAAAGGGCATCCATGGATCTGAACATTTAAGTTAGTATAAAAGACTAACATATCTGAACTGGTACAGTATCTCTTATAGATATCTAAGAGGAGATCTTATTCAGGTGTATAGAGTATTTAGAGACAACTACATCTGGGGAGGTTTGGGGTTATCAAAAAGTAGTAGAGAATCATCATCATCAAATAACCTGATTCTGTAGGAATGAGAAGTGTACTAACTGGTTCTCTGACAGAGCAGCTGACACTTGGAGCAGACTACAAATTTCATTAAAGCAAGTACTAGTTTAGATATTTTAAGAACAGCCTGGATACTTATTATAGGTACAAGTGTTTTGGTATATTGTCAGACTAGAAAAGCATTAATGCCAGTGCTTGAAATATTTGTATGTACGTATGTATGCATAACCACCTGTAACATAATGTTCTATAACAATATAATAATAGCTCTAAATGAAAAAAATGGAAGTATGGCTAGGCTTCATAGGTTCATAGGTTCATAGGTTGGTACTAGGCTATTGGCCCTAGGGCCTATACAAGCCTAGCCATAACAATTCCCTGGCTATTTCTTCCCATGATATTTACTTCCCTGGACCCCTGTCTATCAGGGCAACTGACCTGATCCCTAGGGTAAAGTTCCTATCTCCCATCCAGTTGTCAAGGTTCCTTTTGAAGAGGGCCAAGGAAGGGCTCTGCTTGACATATATATATGCAGTCTATTCCAGAGTGCGGGGAGTCTCTGGGTCAGGAACCTATCCCTCCGGCATGTTTTGTTCATTGTGATGACAAGGTTTACATCCCTGGAGTGTGTGGCTCAGATGGATTGGGATTTCTTTAAGTGTAGCATGTCCAACAGCTCTGGGTTTGACATGGCCTTGTATGTTAAGCAGAGATCGCCTCTGAGTAGACAATATGCGACAGAGTATAGCTGGAGTTTTTTTACTTTGTCAGCATAGGGCATCTGCTTTAGGCCTGTGATTCTTTCAGTGAGGTGTTTCTGATGCCTTTCCAGTTGTTGCAGATGTCTTGTGAGGTACATGCCAAATGGGGCATTGTACTCTATGATGGGTCTAATGAGGGATGAGTACACTGAGATAATGACCTCCTTTTTTCTGGATGAAAAGCCCTTAGTGATGAGGTGTGACACATAGAAGGATTTCCTGACTGTTGTGTCAATGTGGTTATCTACCTGTGTTCTTAAGTGTCTTATCATACTTTCGGTATTTAGTGTACTGCCACCTATGTGGTAATTTATAGGTACATTTTTTTTCCCAAAGGGGATAACTATACACTTCTTGGTATTGAGCTTGATCCCATGGCTCTGGCATCAAGTATCTGTTTCTGTAAGGCCCTTTTGTAGAATATCCACATCATTTGGGGATTCAATAATGGCTCCCAATTTGCAGTCGTCTGTGAACTTTGTTAGCCAGAGTCCCTCAGTCTTGGTCTGTACTTCAGAGAAGTAGATGCCAAACAAGAGCGGTCCCAGGACTGAACGCTGAGGTACTCCACTTGCCACTTGTCTGGAGCTGGATTTGGAGTTGGCTACTTTTACAGTGTGGGTTCTGTCAGTAAGCCAGTTGGCAACCATTGAGTAACGCAGGGATTTATGCCCAGCTTAGTAAGTTTATCTATGATTCCAGAGTGGGGGATGGTGTTGAAGGCCTTGGCGAGGTCCAGCTAGGCTGTGTGGACAGCCTTACCCTTGTCCATGGCTCTGAAGACTGATTTGAAGAAGTCAATCAGGTTCAGGAGACACGATCGGCCCTTCACGAATCCAAACTGGGTGGGGTCCAGTGTTTGAAGGTTACCAATGTCTTTGTTTATAAGTTCCATGATAATACGTTCGATGGCCTTGCAGATCAGGTTCGTGAGACTGATGGGGCAGTAGTTCCCAGGATCCAAGGTGGATCCCCCCTTGTGGAGTGGGATAACTGAAGCTGTGCACCACTCAGTGGGCATGAAGCCTGAGGTGAGGCTATGATTAAACATGACACTTAGGTGAGGTGCCAGTTCATTTTGTAGTTTATGTAGTACACAGCCCGGGATGTCATCTGGTCCCATGGATGCTGTATTCTTAGCTTTAGAAAGTGTGTTTTTTACCTGTGTGGCTGTGATTACTGGAATTTGGCAATCTTTCTGTATTGAGATGGGCCCTTTAGGGGTTGAGAGGGGGTGAAGTTGGCACTGAATCGATCTGCCAGGATATTGGCAATGTTATTGGGATCAGTATATTTAATGCCATTCTGTTGTAGCTCATAGCAGATCTGAGCATTGCCATTTAGATTCTTGACATACTATAGAATGCCTTGTGGTTGTCTTTGGAACCTTTGGCAATTTTATTTTTGTAACTAGCTTTGGAGGATTTTGAGAGGGATCTCAGCTTCTTACTGAGGCTGGTAAGGGAGTTTCTTTGCATCCTGGGATTTTCCTCTTTTCTGCAACAGTTTCTTCCTTCTGTTGTACAGTTTGTTTATGAAAGGGGACCACCAGATTGGCTTCCTTTTTTTGGAGGAGAGCATCTTGGTTCTATTTGGGATGGCAGGATTCATGCACGAGTGGATGTGCTCATACAGTGCTTTAGTGTAAGAGTCTGCAGTCAAACTTTCAGTTCCTGTCTGCATGGGTGTCACGAAGTTTGTCACTTCTGACTTGAGTAGCATGAAGTTGGCCTTGAAGAAGTTTTTTATGGATGTTTCCTTACTGGGGGGGGGGGTGGGGGTGGGGGGGGGGATGTGGATGTGGATGTCAAAGGTGATTAGCTTATGGTCAGACTTAACTAGCGAGGGGGTGACCACTGGTGTGGAGCATCGATTTCCCATGTTGGTAATGACTAGGTCCAGGATATTGGACCCCCCTGGTGGTACTATGGATTAGTTGATCCAGGGCATTGGAATTTATAAATTCCAAGAACCGTTGGGCAAAGGTGTTGGTACGCAAGTAGTTTTCCCAGTCAATGGCAGGGTAGTTGAAATCACCCAGTATTAGGGTGTTTGGCTGTATCTTAATATTTTCCAGTATGTTTAGAAAGGTGTCGTGAGAATCTTGGGGCATGGTGGGGGATCTGTAGCAAGATACAATTTGGATTGCAGTCTTACCTAGTGTTAGTTACACCTGAAGAATTTCGGATGCATTGTGTTGGGCAACTAGCCTGGAGGTGTGAATATCCTTGGTGAATATAGACACTCCTCCACTTTTAGTGTTTTAGTCCTGGTTTTGTGGCTAAAAAGTGTGGTAAGAGTTGTAGCCTGGTATTGCAGGCGTGCTCCCTGGAGCCTTGAACCAAGTCTCAGTTACTGCACAGATATCGATGTTCTCCATTTTTAGGATTTCTTGCAAAGTTAGCCTAGTATACTCCTATACAATGTGATTTAAGAAGAAATTATGTCAAATAATGATTAAACTATCTGATGTGTTTCACCATATCAGTTATTTAAAGGTTAACTGTTATGAATATTTAGTACATCAACTACTCAAGCCAACAAGCAGAGGAAGTAATATTTAACTAAAGCCCAGTAACATCATCTGCTCCAGGAAATGAGATTTGGTAACAAACCAATTTGTCCAGGGACATCTGCAGGTGGAGGTTTAGGTAGAATTAAGTAATGGTAATTAAGACTTTAGGGGATGAAAGCTACTTGGGGGGGGGGTTACATGGTAAAAGTAGAATGATAGGGGGGAAATTAAGTAAGTGTAAGGAGGGGCTTAATGTGTTTTATGTGAGTGTAACTGGGTAAAGAATCACATTTTCTGCAAGTAGCACATCCATGATGACCTGTAGGTGCTGTAGTACAGGCAGGGCTTAGACTACTTTTAGTCAGGAATTGGATGAGCCTTTTTTTTGCAGTTCTGCTGCTCATGGTCACAGTTTAATACTTATAAGATTATTTAATTTATTATTGAGCTAGTTCAGCAAGTTAAAACTTCTGGGGTCTATATAATTTTGTCAAAACACAGAAAAGAAGAGTAGGTCATTTTAAGCCCATAGGCGGTGTTCATACTTCTGACAACAGTCCACCTGTCATTGGGACGAGAAGACTGGATGAAAACAAAAGCCCCTTCCTTAGATCTCCTATAGTCACTTACAATTCTGATTCATAGGTTCATAGGTTCATAGGTTGATACTAGGCTATCTGCCCTAGTGCATTTATAAGCCTAGCCAGAGTGTGTTTGG
The DNA here is from genome assembly GCF_019279795.1 of Protopterus annectens. Lineage (NCBI taxonomy): Eukaryota > Metazoa > Chordata > Ceratodontiformes > Protopteridae > Protopterus > Protopterus annectens. The sequence goes on from NC_056730.1 coordinate 110,902,549, forward strand.
CTTTCACCACCCTTTTAGATTAGTAGACTGTGCCTCTGTATAGTAGGCCACAGAAGATAGCCCTTTTAAGGTTAGTTTACTGTGCCTCTGTCTAGCAGGGACACAGAAGAGATCCCAGGGGTAAACTTACGATCTCCCATCCACTCGTCATGATTTCTCTTGAAGAGGATCAGTGAGGGGCTCTGCCTAACATGGATTGGGATTTTGTTCCAGAGTGAGGGGAGCCTCTGGGATATGAATCTGTCCCTCCAGCATGTCCTATTTATTTCTGTGCTGAGGTTTAAGTCCCTGGAGCATGTAGCTCTAAGTGATTTGGATTTCCTGAGGTGGAGCATGTCCATTAATTCTGGGTTGGACATGGCTTTATACGTCAGGCACAGATCGCCTCTGAGTAGGCGGTAAGGAACTGAGTAGAGCTGGAGTTTCTTTAGCCGAACTGCATAGGGCATCTGTTTGAGTACCTTGATCCTCTTGGTGAGGTACTTTTGGGGTCTTTCCAGTTGCTGCAGGTGTCGGGTAAGGTACATCCCAAATCGGGCATTGTATTCAATCATGGGCCTGATGAGTGATGAGTAGAGGGGCACAATGACCTCTCTTGATCTAGATGTGAACCCTTTTGTGATAAGGTGGGCAATATAGAAGGTCTTTCTAACCACTTTGGCAACTTGATTGTCAAAGGAGAGATTACTATCTACTTGGGTCCCCAAGTCCCTAATTACTTCTTCCGTACTTAATGGATTACCACCTATGTAGTAATTTGTGGGCACTTTGTTTTTCCCAAAGGGGATGACTATGCACTTTTTGGCATTTAGCTTTAGGCCATGGCTCTGGCACCAGTTATCCATCTCTGTGAGACCCTTTTGGAGGATGCTTGTGTCAGCCAGAGAGTCGATTATGGCACCCAGTTTGCATTCATCTGCGAACTTGGTCAGCCATAGTCCTCCCGTGTTAGCCTGTACCTCAGAGAAATATATACCGAACAAGAGAGGTCCCAGGACTGAGCCTTGTGGGACACCACTTGTAACTGGTTTAGAGTCTGACATGGCACCTGCAATTCTGACCATGTGGGTTCTATCCTTGAGCCAGTTTGCAACCCATCTTGTGACATAGGGGTTGATATTTAAGCTGGTGAGGTTATTTATGATGCCCGAGTGTGGGTATTGTGTCGAAAGCTTTTGCAAGGTCCAGGTAGGCTGTGTGAACTACCTTCCCTTCATCTATGACCTTGGTAACTGTTTAAAAGACGTCGACCAGGTTCAAGAAGCAAGATCTGTCCTTAACAAAGCCGAATTGGGTAGGATCCAGTGTCTGGAGGTTCCCAATGTCTTTGTTTATGAGTTCCATGATAATACGTTCCATAGCTTTGCAGACCAGGCTAGTCAGGCTTATAGGGCAATAGTTTCTGGGGTCCGTTGTGGCACCACCTTTGTGGAGTGTGCCCACTGTTGCTGTATGCCATCCCTTGAGTACATATCCTGTAGTAAACACAACAAAATGAACTTAGAAATAAATTCCAAGGCAACTGCATTGACAATGTGACCGTTTAATAATCAATAACGTCACTAAAACAAAATAACAACAGCAATACACAATACACGAAACATGTAAGATAAGATTTACATTTGAGAATACTGGAGATGGAAATATGTTCGTTGATGCCTGGCATGTTACAAGCAACCTAAGTTGCCATAGGCATTCCTTTGCTTCTAATAAATTATTCACATCTCCACCCTTGTCAATATTTTGTGGGATTCTATCAATTACAACGAACATATTTCCATCTCCAGTATTCTCAAATGTAAATCTTATCTTATTTAAATAGTTAACCTATTGTTACATCTGAGACGTTGATGGATAGAAATTGGTATACAGGTCATTAAGTTCACTGGTTTTATGCTTTAAATTATATTACAAATGTATATATATGTATATTTTTTTTAGGATAGAATACTCATTTTAATGTTTAGCTCATTAAAGAACATGCATTTTACATTTTGTATTTTTTAATATTTTTGTACGGATTTTATGTGTTATATTATTACAAATACAGGATAGGGTATTTATATATGTATTTATATATTATATATATATATATATATATATATATATATATATATATATATATATATATATATATATTGTTTTAAAAGACAAGAGGCTTTTATTTTAAGCAAGATGTATTAATTATAATAATATGAATGACTCAAAGATAACTCTAAGGCTGATTGGCGAATTTTTAATGAGAATACCTTATTTAAGGAAATGTATTTTCAAGGGAAGTTTACGCTGATGAAACCCACAGATTTGATGGGTGAAAGCACTTAGTGTGTACAAGATTACATTACATGTTTTGTGTATTGTGTATTGCTGTTGTTATTTTGTTTTAGTGATGTTATTGATTATTAAACGGTGACATCGTCAATGCAGTTGCCTTGGAATTTATTTCTAATATCCTGTAGTAAGGCTGAGATTGAACAGTGACTTTATGTGAGGGTTCAGTTCTTCTTCGAGCTCATGTAAGACGCAGCCCAGGACACCGTCTGGTCCCATTGATGCTGTGTTTTTTGCTTGATGCTGTGTTTTTTGCTTTGGAGAGGGCAGCTCTTACCTGTGCATCTGTGATGTCAGGGAGGCTACACTCTGTTGGGATAGACATTTGCTCTTTTGGGGGGAAGGGGGGGAGTTTGAACTGAACCTGTCTGCCAGGATGTTGGCAATGTCTGTGGGTTCAGTGTATTTTTTGTCATTTTGCACTAACTCAGAGCATATCTGGGAGTTGCCACCCAGGTTACTGACATAACTAAAGAAGGCTTTGTGATTATCTTTAGTGTCTTGTGCAATTTTTCTTTCGAAGCTGGCCTTAGATGATTTTATGAGGGATCGTAGTTTCTTGCTAGTATTGATCAGAGATGCCTTCCCTTTTTGGGATTTTGCTCTATCATGTAGGAGCTTCCTCATTCTGTTGTATAGCTTATTTATGGCTGGGGTCCACCAGACAGGTCTCCTGCCTTTGGAGGAGTGAGTCTTGGTTTTATTTGGGATAGCACGATCCATGCATTCCTGTAGGTGTCCATAGAATGCGTTTGTAAAGGATTCTGCGGTTTGGACCGTATTTTCCACTGGCCCGGGGGCTTTGAAGGATTCCACCTCAATTTTGAGAAGTGTGAAGTTTGCTTTTGAGAAGTTCTTCACCGTGGTTTCCTTGGCTGGGGGTGGGAATGGGATATGGACGTCCAGTGAGATTAATTTATGGTCTGGCCTTACCAATGAGGGGTATACCTCTGGTGTGGAACATAGAGCCCCATGTTGGTGATGACCAGGTCCAATATGTTTTCCATTCTTGTAGGAGTGGTGACCAGTTGTTCCATAGCATTTGAGTTTATAAATTCTAGGAACCATTGAGCGAGGGTGTTAGGGCTTGAGTAGTTTTCTCAGTCAATGTTTGGGTAGTTGAAGTCACCCAATATAATAGTGTTTGGAGAGGCCTTCATATTTTCCAGTGTTCTCAGGAAAGCCGAGTGGGGTTCTTGAGTTTGGGAGGGTGGTCTGTAGCAGGCTACAAACCGAAAGGCAGTTTTACCCACTGTTAGTTGCACATGGATGGTCTCCGATGCTTCATGCAGTGCCACTAACCTGGAGTTGTGGGTATCTTTGATGAATATGGAAACTCCCCCTCCTTTTGTGGTTTGGTCTGAGTTTTGGGGCCGAAAAGCATGGTATGAGGTATAACCTGGTAGTGCTGGGGTGCTCTCAGGAGCCTTGAACCAGGTTTCTGTTACTGCACAGATATCGATATTCTCCATACTGAGGAGAGCCTCGAGTGTGTGCATCTTGAGGTTTAGACTTCTGGTGTTGAGCAGCATTACCCTTAGTTTTTTTTTCCTTGTATTGTCTATGGAGATGGGTTTGTCTTTTGCGCCTTGCCTAAAAAAGGCACTATGGGGGTGGCAAGAGCCTTAGCCAGTATTCGAAAGCCCAGGGGTGACAGGTGCAAGCCATCCCTAGCAAAGCAGCGTGGCTTGTCGAGTATGTCATCCCAGGCTGACAGACACTGGATCCCCTTTGAATGACATCAATACTTTAACCAATTGTTAAATTTGATCATTTTATCTTTATACTGTGGCATCATTCTTGATGAGGGCAAGATGCTACTCAAGGTCAGGGTCATACCGGCCTGGGCTACATGATCAGAGTGCTCCTCTATGTCTCTTTTCATGTAGTCCAGGGAGGTACGTCTCAGGTCATTCACACCAGCATGGACAATGACGGAATCATATTTGTACTTGCTTTGGAGTGACCTGAGTGCTTGTGTTATGTGGCGGATCCTGGCACCCGACAGGCAGCTTATAGTGACCTTCTCCTTGTTCAGTCTGGTGAGTGGGACATCAGTGTGTCTGACAATAGAGTCACCTATTACAAGTGTATTAGGTGTGTTGTTTAGCCTTAAGGGCTGTGTCTGTGTGGCACACTGACTTTGTGAACTATGTGATACATGGGTATTGTCGTGGGGTAGGGGTTGCTTGGATGTCTGCTTTGGAGGTCTCTGCTGCTTAGGTAGATTTTTATTTAGAGCATCCGAGTATGTTTTAGTGTGTTTATGTGTTTGGTTTGCTGATGCGATAGGTCTATGTGAGACTGGATTTGTGATGTGTGTGGTTCCCTTCTCCTCCTGACTGACTGTGCCAGTACTGGGTTGAGAGAGTTCAGCCTCCAGTTTGACTATATAGTTGCATCTCTCACATATATTTGAGCTTGTTGGGAGGAGGAGAGGGTGTTCTGTGTACATAAGGCAGTTGTAACATTGCCTCAAGATTCCCAGATTCACCAGCTGGACTGGAGTTTAAACCCAAAACTGACTTTTGGACATGCCAGAATAGTATAAGGAACTACTTTCTGATGGATCAGAAAGGACCAATAGGGAGCCAAGTACTTAAAAAGAGTATAAGAGGGTGTAGTGCTTTAGTTTATTAGTGTTTACTTATAATATTACTTATAAGAGCAAGTGCAGGGCTTTAGAATGAAAATAGAGTGCTTACTTTGAGATTTAGATCAGTTCTAAGGGAAAAAGTGAAGAGCAAACTTTGTGGAGCCGGGAATAGTTTAAACCTGTTCAAGCGGCGCTGCCCGATGCAGCACTATGCGCAAAATCGCACAAAACTGCGCAAATGCGGGTTTTAAAGCAGGGAAACTGAAAGAGATAGGAATTGACCAAAAACGGCCAATAAGCTACTAGTTTCAGGGCTGAGACCACTCCTCCAGGGACAGATAGGCTGCTCAAAGCTCCCCACTCTCACTGGTGAACAGAGAAGCTTTCTCCTATCCAACTAAGTATATGGGCAACACAGGAAACTATACCACAGTCCGGAATTCAGCAAAGCCTGAAATCTGGACTAATCTAATTCAGCAAAGGCGGGAAAAGAGAATTTTTTTTGGGTTTTTTTTTTTTTTTTCAGGAAACAGCAGAAAAAACACACAGAAAACACTGTAAATGCTATAAACAGGCTAGTGCACTTTACTGTGTAGCCTACAACAGTTATACAATACAAAAATGACTTAAAATGATATATAACAAGTGCAAAACTGTAAAAAGCAGGAAAGCAATACAATTAAAACTTTATTGAGTGTAACTGGGTAAGGAATCACATTTTCCTTACCTACATTTTCATATAGCCTGAAGTCAGTTTTTAGTAAAAACTGGGACATTCTAATGGAAGATAGGGACATTATAACTCACCTAGGTGACAAACCAGTAGTAACATACAGAAAAGGTCCAAACTTAAAAGACCTTCTCAGAAAAGGATACACTCACACAATAACTAGCCATTGTGGCATGTACAAGTGTGAGTCTTGCAACTGGTGTAACAAGGTTAAAACTGGTATTAAGTTTACAATTAACAACATGGACTTTAATGTAAAAGGGAAGTACAATTGCTCTTCTAAGGCAGTTGTTTATGTGGCCACATGTGACCAGTGCTCAGTGTTTTACATAGGTAAAACGAAGAGAAAATTTACTGCCAGGATCTACGAACATGACGATACCATTAGGATAAACAGCATGAATAATGCACTGGCTAGGCACATTCATGACAATATCAGCCACAATTTTAGGTTTATGACCATGTTGCCGTCAGTGATAAGAAACCTTGGAGGCTCCAGTTGGAGATAAAAGAACCTAGGTGGCAGATCCTCTTGCATGCAGACACATTTTCTGGCATCAATGACAGGACATCAATCACCCCTGTCTTAAAATTAAAAGCCTTAGAAAGGAACAAAATAGCAAAAAGTTAATGACCTTACACAAGCACGTTACTAAAAAAGGTTTTAATTTTTTCTTATTTTAAAGCCTGTTTTTTTAGAACACCAATACAAGGTTTTTAATTGTCTAATTGTGCCTTAGACAGAATAATTTATGTGTTTATATACATTGACATTTTTAGAAGTATCATGCATACTCTCTAAATGTGAAGGGTTGTTGTAATAGTCACTAAAGGGTTAACTACATCCATTTGTTTCAGTAATGCTTCAACTGGTTCTTTGTGTACAATCAGATTGATCCAAAATGTATTTAAATAGTTGTTGTGCATATGAACTCTTGTCTGATGAAGTTAACATTGTTTTAACGAAAGCGCTCACCAATTTAATCAGCAATAAAGTACTGATGTTCATCGTGTTTCACTGTTGCAGTCATTACAATTGGATTATCCTGCTGGCAGGCTACCCGCCGTCGGCCTGAATTCCAAAGTCTAGGTCCGGCATCGGTTGCTGTCGCCTCCTCCCTGATGTCAGTGCGCCAGGGGTATAAAAGATGCAGCCAAAGCCATTTTCTTCAGTCTTTCTTGCCGCGCAGTGCCCGAAGCAAAAGCAGTTCGCAAGTGCCGGTCGGCCGACTCCTGAGATTTTCGTGTTTGAATTACAGATCCAAAGTCTTCATTAAAAGCTAAGTACCCTGTTGGGGAAACTTTTTTCTTGCTCCAGACCGATGTCAGAAAAAGTTAATAATTGTATTTCTTGTGGGAAGCAAATACCTCATAAGGACTTCCATTCTTACTGTATTCCTTGCCTAGGCCATGATCACTACGTTGCTAATTGTCGGTTTTGTGCTAGATTTAATCAACTCACTATTAAGCGTCGGTACAATTTTGCATTTCACTATTTTGGCAGAAAATTTAATTACACAATGCCGTCAGATAGCCATCCGACTACCGCAATTCAAAAGAAATGCAAAGAAAAAGAAAAGGACAGGCATCTGAAGTCCAAAACTGACGACAAGGCTTCTTCTAAGCCAGTTGCCAGTTCACCAGTTCTCAGTGAGGCACTTTTGCAGCCCCTGACATCCGCTACTTTAGAGCCGCAGGCCGCTTCCAACTCCCATGTGGAGCCGACTAGGCCGCTGGAAACTCAAGTTATTGGAACCTCGGAAACTATTCCCTCAGATGGGTCCAGAGCTGCTGAGCAGGCATCGGCTTCTGAGGGAGTTTTCAGGCCTACACAGTTATATGTTAAAATGACTTCAGCTTCAAAGGCAAAGACTAAAGCACCTCTAAAGACAAAGAAACAAGTACAACAGCCCCATGGAGAGGCCTCCATGCCTAAAAAACAGATGCTTAAAATGGCAGAAGACATAATTACTTTGATCAAGGCCCCCCGCCCCCCCCCCCCCCCAATAAGAGGCCTAGGCAAGAGACAGAATATGAGTCTTCAGATCAGGTTTCCATTTCTTCTGATTCCCCTTCTGATCAGGAATACTCTCTTCCTCCCTATGAGGATTCTGATGCTGAAGAATCTATCCCTTCAGCCTCTCTTCCTGAGGATTATTCTTTTGGGGAAACTCTGCATACCATGAGGTAGCATTTCCACTGGGAGAGCCAAGATTATTCAGAATCTAAGAAAAGGCTCAGAGACTTCCTTTTACTACCTCAGCACAGGCCCCTTGCTATTCCACCTGTGTTAGACATTGTAGATGATGTATTTTCAGAGTCTAGTCTGACTCCTGACTCTTTACCTCCAGCTCCTGTTAAGCCAGACAGATATTACAGGGTTCCTGATTCATATAAATTTCTTTTTAAGAACCCTGCTGCTGACCCAGAAACTATCTCTCAGGGTCCCAAAGAGGTCAAGGCTTCCACTGCAAAAAACCCTACCCCCTCTGACAGGGATTCTAGGGCACTGGACAGATGGGGAAAAAAGATTTACACTTCTGCTACCTTGGCTATAAGGGCTTTAAATTGTCAGTTTCATATGCTTAAATAACAGCAATATATTATGTCACTACTTAAACAGAAAATGTTGATAAATTCTGAATGTGCAGAAAACAAAGAAATGCAGGATTTATTGCATGCAGCTGAACAAGTGGGAAAGCACACTTTGCAATGTGGTTTTGATTCTTTGGAGGCCTCCTGCAGGGCCGCTGTTACGGGTTCTGTCATTAGGAGGCATGCTTGGTTAAAGGAAGAGAATCTGCCTGATCATGTTAAAGCAAAATTATTAGATGCTCCATTACAGCATGATACCTTGTTTGGTGTTAAAGCAGAAGAGGTGTTTAAGAAAATGGAGGACAAAGCTAAATCTATGCAAACAGTCAAGGATTTCTTACAGGTACAGCCTCCAAGATTTAGCAGGCACTGGCCTACAAAGAATTGGTCCTTTCCAGTGTCAGACAGGCCACAAAGAGGCAGATACAGACACCCTAGAGGCAGATCCCAGCCCCAAGGCTCATACAGGTCCACACAATGGGGTACTTCTACCTTCAAAAGCAGAGAAGACAAATTACAGCCATGCAGGAAACAGTCCCAATGACTTCCCCCTGCCTGTGCCAAGCACTTATCTTCTGACAGCACCTTTAGGGGGAAAACTAGCACTTTTTTCTCAAAATTGGCACGTAATAACCCAGGTCAAATGGGTCTTGGATATAGTGTCACAAGGCTACAGATTTCACTTTCACACCCTGCCAAGGGCAAACGGTTTGCCAGACCTGCCAAAAAATCAATGGGCAGAGGCACAAAAACAAGTGACATCCCTCATGGACATGAGGGCCATTCAGCAAGTACCACAGCAAGAGCAGGGACAAGGATTTTAGTCAAGACTGTTCTTGGTGCCCAGAAAGGACAAAGCCTGGAGACCAATACTGGACCTATCTATTCTAAACACATATCTGGATATTCCAAGATTCAAAATGTTGACTCTGCAGCAGCTTCTGCCCATGCTGGGCAAGAAGGCTTGGCATGTGACTTTAGACCTACAAAGAAGCATACCTGCATGTCCCAATCAGACAATCTTGCAGAAGATACCTCAGATTCATAGCTGGCTCAATGCACTACCAATTCTCTGCACTGCCCTTTGGCTTATCTACTGTGCCCAGGGTCTTCACAAAATGCCTGGCTCCAGTAATTGCATTTTGCAGACATAGAGGAATACAAATATATCCTTACTTGGATGACTGCCTTATTCAAGCAGAGAACGAGGACATTCTACTACAGCATCTTGCATTTGTAAAAAGATTACTAACATGCCTAGGGTACACAGGAAACAAAAAGAAATCAAAACTAGTACCCTCTCAAGAGATAATATTCCTGGGTGCAAGCTTAAATACAACTGCCCAGATGGCTTATCTCATGCCAGACAAACAAAGGCAACTGACTACTTATTTCAAAATGTTGGCAACAAAGACCCAGTTATCTGCAAGAAAAATTCTGCAGGCTTTGGGCTTCATGGCATCCTGCATTCTGCTAATTCCATATGCAAGACTGCATATGAGGAAACTTCAATGGTATCTAAAAAGTGTTTGGACTCAACATTGCCACAGCCTGGAAACAATAATTACCCTCATTCCCTGCCTGCAACAGGAGTTTCGATGGTGGGCAAAGGCCTGTCACCACAACAAGGGGCAGCCATTCGCTTTACCCACAGCCAGGCAGATATTAACAATAGATGCATTAGATTATGCCTGGGGGGCCCACATCGCAGGAAAATGTATTCAGGGCATATGGTCCGCAAGCCAGATGCATCTACATATCAACCAAAAAGAGATGCTAGCTGTTCAGAATGCCCTGACAGCCTTCAAGGATCTACTTCATCCGGGACAACTACTGATAAAGACGGACAATACTACAGTCATGTAGTACATAAACAAGCAGGGAGGCACTCATTCCTACCCCCTATGCAGACTAGCCATGACTTTGTGGGACACAGCATTGACTTACCAAGTACATCTGCAGGCACAATTCCTGCCAGGAAAAATAAATACTCTGGCAGACGAACTAAGCAGAAACCTCATGGATCCCGACGAGTGGAAATTGGATCCACAAGTCTTCAGCATGATAACAAGGAATTGGGGATGCCCAGACATAGATCTATTTGCCTCCCCTCACAACTGCCAACTACAGAGATTCTGCACAAGGACATATCACAAGCGAGCATGGAAAGTGGATGCTCTATCTTTCAGCTGGAAAAACTTAACAGTATATGCCTTTCCTCCACTACCTCTCCTCCCCAAGGTACTCCTAAAAGTCAGCCAAGAGAAGCCAAAAATTATACTGATTGCCCCAGACTGGCCCCGCCAGCACTGGTACCCATTCCTAAGGAACTTGTCTCAATACCCAGCCTGGACATTACCTCAAATTCCTCACTTACTGTCCCAACACAACAATCAGATCCTGCACAGCCAACTCAAGACCTTAAATCTGGCAGCATGGCGGATAATGTAGTCATTCAAAACACACCTCTCTCTAAAGTGGTGATGGATGTTATTTTGGAGGCCAGGAGGCCTAGTACCAGAAATTCTTATGCTGAAAAATGGAAGAGATTCTGTGCTTGGAACCAGCAACAAGGGATTGACACGACTGCACCAAATATTCCACAGATTTTGCAATATTTAACTGAGATGCTGGACAAAGGCTTATCCTTTTCATCAATTAAGATTCATGCCTCTGCCATTTCAGTGACTTTAGACCTACAAAGAAGCATACCTGCATGTCCCAATCAGACAATCTTTCAGAAGATACCTCAGATTCATAGCTGGCTCAATGCACTACCAATTCTCTGCACTGCCCTTTGGCTTATCTACTGTGCCCAGGGTCTTCACAAAATGCCTGGCTCCAGTAATTGCATTTTGCAGACATAGAGGAATACAAATATATCCTTACTTGGATGACTGCCTTATTCAAGCAGAGAACGAGGACATTCTACTACAGCATCTTGCATTTGTAAAAAGATTACTAACATGCCTAGGGTACACAGGAAACAAAAAGAAATCAAAACTAGTACCCTCTCAAGAGATAATATTCCTGGGTGCAAGCTTAAATACAACTGCCCAGATGGCTTATCTCATGCCAGGCAAACAAAGGCAACTGACTACTTATTTCAAAATGTTGGCAACAAAGACCCAGTTATCTGCAAGAAAAATTCTGCAGGCTTTGGGCTTCATGGCATCCTGCATTCTGCTAATTCCATATGCAAGACTGCATATGAGGAAACTTCAATGGTATCTAAAAAGTGTTTGGACTCAACATTGCCACAGCCTGGAAACAATAATTACCCTCATTCCCTGCCTGCAACAGGAGTTTTGTGGTGGGCAAAGGCCTGTCACCACAACAAGGGGCAGCCATTCGCTTTATCCACAGCCAGGCAGATATTAACAATAGATGCATTAGATTATGCCTGGGGGGCCCACATTGCAGGAAAATGTATTCAGGGCACATGGTCCACAAGCCAAATGCATCTACATATCAACCAAAAAGAGATGCTAGCTGTTCAGAATGCCCTGACAGCCTTCAAGGATCTACTTCATCCGGGACAACTACTGATAAAGATGGACAATACTACAGTCATGTAGTACATAAACAAGCAGGAAGGCACTCATTCCTACCCACTATGCAGACTAGCCATGACTTTGTGGGACACAGCATTGACTTACCAAGTACATCTGCAGACACAATTCCTGCCAGGAAAGATAAATACTCTGGCAGACGAACTAAGCAGAAACCTCATGGATCCCGACGAGTGGAAATTGGATCCACAAGTCTTCAGCATGATAACAAGGAATTGGGGATGCCCAGACATAGATCTATTTGCCTCCCCTCACAACTGCCAACTACAGAGATTCTGCACAAGGACTTATCACAAGCGAGCATGGAAAGTGGATGCTCTATCTTTCTGCTGGAAAAACTTAACAGTATATGCCTTTCCTCCACTACCTCTCCTCCCCAAGGTACTCCTAAAAGTCAGCCAAGAGGAGCCAAAAATTATACTGATTGCCCCAGACTGGCCCCGCCAGCACTGGTACCCATTCCTAAGGAACTTGTCTCAATACCCAGCCTGGACATTACCTCAAATTCCTCACTTACTGTCCCAACACAACAATCAGATCCTGCACAGCCAACTCAAGATCTTAAATCTGGCAGCATGGCGGATAATGTAGTCATTCAAAACACACCTCTCTCTAAAGCAGTGATGGATGTTATTTTGGAGGCCAGGAGGCCTAGTACCAGAAATTCTTATGCTGAAAAATGGAAGAGATTCTGTGCTTGGAACCAGCAACAAGGGATTGACACGACTGCACCAAATATTCCACAGATTTTGCAATATTTAACTGAGATGCTGGAGAAAGGCTTATCCTTTTCATCAATTAAGATTCATGCCTCTGCCATTTCAGCTCATTACAATACAGAGCCACCTATTTTTTCTCATCCTTTATTAAGGCAGCACCTCAGAGGAGCCAAAAACTTAAGGCCTCCAAAGAGATCACCAATACCTGCATGGAACCTCAATTATGTCTTGGAAAAACTCACCCTGCCTCCTTTTGAGTCAGCAGCTACAGCTGATATGAAATTTTTATCATGGAAAACAGCTCTGCTCCTTGCAATAACCTCTGCAAGATGAGTCTCAAAGCTACAGGCACTCATGGCTGTGGAACCTTTTATCATTTTCCATCAAGATAGGGTTTCTCTGTGGACAAACCCGACATTTATGCCTAAGGTAGTGTCCAGTGTGGCCCTTAACCAAACTATCCATTTGCCTACCTTTTACCCAAATCCACAGAATAAGGGTGAGAGACTTCTGCATTCTTTGGACATACAGAGATAGCTGTGCTTCTACTTGGACAGAACCAAAGCTTTCAGAAAGAATGAGCAATTACTAGTGGCATATGCTGCAGGATCACAAGGAAAGGCTATCTCAAAGCAGACTATTTCAAAGTGGATAGGCCACTGCATTCATTTCTGCTATTCACAACATGGCAAATCAGTGCCTAAGGGCATTAGGCCACATTCAACCAGAGCAGCAGTCACTTCAGCAGCCTTCCTCGGAGGAGTACCAACCAAAGACATTTTAGAGGCTGCAACCTGGAGTTCAATGCACACTTTTACAAAGCACTATCACTTACCACTCTACTTTAAATCCGGGGCAGGCTTTGCCACTGCAGTTCTGAAGGGCCTCATAGCCGCTCCTAATCCTATTTAGCTCCAGCCTCCCAACCTTAGCTTTGGGATTCAACCCAACTGTAATGACTGCAACAGTGAAACACGATGAACATAGTACAGTTGTGTACTTACCATAAATGTAGATGTTCGAGTGTATTCACTGTTGAAGTCCAGGTTACCCTCCCACCATCCCCCTTATCTTTGCTGGAACTTATATGTACTTCTCTATTCTATACAACCTATGTGGGGTATTTGCTTGTAGATGAAGGAAAAATTTACCTTGGTGCATGCATGCTTTATTGACATATTTTTAGCCTACCCTTTTGGGGGCACCTGACATCTGGGGCAAGAAAAACTGAAGAAAATGGCATCAGCTGCATCTTTTATACCCTTGGCGCACTGACGTCAGGGAGGAGGTGACAGCAACTGACGCCGGACCTAGACTTTGGAATTCAGGCCGACTGCGGGTAACCTGCCAACAGGATAACCCAATTGTAATGACTGCAACAGTGAATACACTTGAACATCTACATTTATGGTAAGTACACAACTGTACTTTTTTACTCAGCACTTTGTGTTTGGTGCTCTTTGGGACCCATCCTGACAGTGTTTTTCTTTATTTGGTTTGTTTGTTTCCCTTTTTTTATTTCTTCAGTTTGTCAATAAAGTTGTTTTAATAAAGATCATCAAATGTCATTTAGTGTGACGTGTGTTTATTGAAGGGGACCAAAACAAACTGAAATTCTGACAAAATTGGAAAAGTGAAACGTAACTATATATTACAATCCCCTTATATGAACCATTCTGTTGACTCCAGGATTTCATCAATGAAGAGATACTACATATTCTTTAAAAATTGCTTCCACGTTTCTGACTACTGCAGATTAAACTAGTATATTGTGTATGTGACACATCGTCAGCTCATTCATTAAAGATCATTTGGCTGAGCCATGCAAACAGAGTAGCAAACTTATAGTGACTGATATAGCTTATTCTACAAGGTGAAAACTTTGACAATAGCTTTATTAGGGGATGAAGAAGGTGTGTCCCTCTGGATAAGGATTGAAGCAGAGTTTGTCCCACCCTCCACCTTGAAAAAATGTCTGAAGGTTATCTAGTCTGTCTTTCTGGCTCAGATGAGCATGCTTTGACCAGTGTGGTAGCAATGATTCTAGCCATATACAGAATTTAAAGATTATGCGTAGCAGTTTTCCAGTATTTTGAATTAAAAATCCTGTGGAACTTGAATTGCTCATTTATTGTAAATAGTGTCACATTAAACCATTTGGTATAGAAAGTGGATGTTTTATAGGTTCATAGGTAGGTACTAGGCTATCGGCCGAAGGGCTAATGTAAGCCTAGCCAACAAGGTTCCCTGGCTTACGCCACCCAAGAAAGTTATTTTCCTGTGCCACTGTCGAGCAGAGACACAGATGTGATCCCTGGGGTGTATTTCCTATTTCCCATCCACTCATCAAGATTTTTCTTGAAGAGTGCTAATGAAGAACATTGCTTGACATAGACGGGTAGCCTGTTCCAGAGTATGGGAAGTCTCTGGTACAGGATTCTATCCCTCCGGCATGTCCTGTTTATTGTGGTGACAAGGTTTAGGTCCCTAGAGTGTGTAGCTTGGAGAGATTGGGATTTCTTTAGGTGTAGCATGTCCAACAGCTCTGGGTTTGACATAGCTTTATATGTTAGGCAGAGATCACCTTGGAGTAGGCGATATGCTACAGAGTAAAGCTGGAGTTTTTTGAGACGGTCAGTGTAGGGCATCTGTTTGAGGTCAGTAATCCTCTTTGTGAGGTACTTCTGTGGCCTTTCCAGCTGCTGAAGATGTCTTGTGAGGTACATTCCAAAAGGAGCATTGTACTCTATAATGGGTCTAATGAGTGTTGAGTAGAGGGGAACAATTACCTCTTTTTTTCCTTGTTTAGAACACTTTTATGATGAGGTGTGCCACGTAGAAGGACTTCCTGACTATTGTGGCGATGTGACTATCAAAGGAGAGACTACTGTCCACCTGCATGTGCTTCAGAAAAGTAGATACCAAACAGGAGAGGTCCCAGGATGGAACCCTGTGGTACTCCACTTGTCACTGCTTTGAGGTCAGATTTGGAGTCTCCAACATTTACAGTGTGGGTTCTGTAAGTGAGCCAGTTGGAAACCCATGTTGTGATGTAAGGAATTATACCTAGTTTAGTGAGTTTAGCTATAATTCCAGATGGGGGATGGTGTCAAAAGCCTTGGCGAGTTCAAGATAGGCTGTATGAAACACCTTACCCTCATCTACGGCTTTGGTGACTGCCTCAAAGAAGTTGATCAGGTGCAGGAGGCATGATCTGCCTTTCACAAATCCAAACTGGGTGGGATCCAGATTTTGGAGGTTACCAATGTCTTTGTTTATGAGTTCCATGATGATAAGTTCCATGGCCTTGCAGACCAGGCTCGTCAGGCTGATAGGTCGATAGTTCCCGCGATCAGTGGTGGCTCCCTCTTTGTGGAGTGGGAAAACTGTTGCTGTGTGCCATTCAGTGGACACAAAGCCTGATGCAAGGCTATTATTGAACATGGTGTTTAAGTGGGGAGCCAGTTCGTGTAAAACACAGCCTGGGATGTTGTTCGGTCCCATGGATGTTGTGTTTTTGGCTTTAGAGAGTGCAGCTTTTACCTGCATAGTTGTGATTACAGGGACTCTGCATTCTTCCTGTATAGATATGGGTCCTTTAGGGTGTGAGGGGGTGGGTAAAGTTAGCACTGAACCTATCTGCCAGGATGTTGGCAATATCAGTTGGTTCTGTAATTTTCGTGCCTTTGTGCTGTAACTCAGAGCAGATCTGGGTGTTGCCATCGAGATTTTTGGCATAGCTATAGAATGCTTTGTGGTTGTCCTTAGAATTAGTGGTGATTTTGTTTTCGTAGCTAGCTTTGGAGGATCTTATAAGGGATCTCAGCTTCTTACTGAGGCTGACCAGGGAGCTCTTTCGCTCATGGGATTTTACTCTCTGTTGCAACAGTTTCTTCCTTCTGTTATACAATTTGTTTATGGCAGGGGACCACCAGATCGGCTTCCTTTTTTTGGAGGATAACGTTTTGGTTCTGTTTGGGATAGCACGATCCATGCACTCATGTAAGTGCTTATAGAGTGCATTTGTGTAGGATTCAGCAGTTGTAACTGTATTGTCCATCTGCATGAGTGTCATGAAGTTCACCACTTCTGTCTTCAGAAGCATGAAGCTAGCTTTGGAGAAATTCTTTTAGCATGGTTTCCTTAATGGGGGGTGAGGGCCTGATGTGGATATCAAGGGCGATTAGCTTATGGTCGGATCGGACCAACGAGGAGTTGACTTCAGGTGTGGAACTCATGTTGGTAATGACTAGGTCTAGGATATTGTTGCCCCTGATGGGGGTGTGGCTAAGTTGATCCAGGGCATTGGAATTTATGAATTCCAGAAAGCATTGAGATAAGGAGTTGGTACACGTGTAGTTTTCCCAGTTAATGGTGGGGTAGTTGAAGTCGCCCATTATTAGGGTGTTTGGTTGAACCCTAATATCTTCCAGTACATCAAGAAAAGAGGAGTGGGAATCCTGGGTCATGGTGGGGGATCTGTAGCAAGCTACAATTTGGATTGCAGTTTTGCCCAGAGTTAGTTGTACTTGGATAACCTCGGATGCATTATGCTGAGCAACTAGCCTGGAGTTGTGGATGTCCTTAATGAATATGGACACACCTCCGCCTTTGGTGTTTCGGTCCAGGTTACATGGCCGAAAAGTGTGGTATGAGTTATAGCCTGGTAGTGCAGAGGTGGTCTCTGGAGCCTTGTATCAGGTCTCAGTCACTGCACAAATATCGATGTTCTCCATTTTAAGGAGTGCCTCGAGTGAGTGCATTTTGTGATTTAGACTTTTAGCATTGAGTAGCATTACCCTCAATTTTTGCTTGCCTGTTCCTGTTATGATGGTAAATTTGTTATTTGAACCTTGCCTAAAAAAGGCACTATAGGGCACTATATTTTGTATTTTTTTTATTGCTATGGCTAACTCTTCTAACTCTGACAGTGCTGTAAGTAGTCTGACATATAAGGAAATGAAAAGCATCTTTATCCTCTGTAACTAGACACCCCGACATCTCTAACAGTGTAATGACTACTATATTTCTCTGCTGACTGCAACCACATTAGACATGAAGTCCTATTTAAGCTACACAGTGAGCTATATGATAAAGTAAACTGTTTGAACTGCAATGAGCAAACAAGATGTTACAGCAGTGGAACTACAATATAGATAAATGACTTTACTCCTAAAGAGATTACTTGATTTTATTTAACAGAAAACATGCGTATTCTTTTTAAGACCTCGCATGATATGAGTTTGATAGTCTGGTCCTATATAGAAAATGGGTACATAACAAAAAAAAAAAAAAAAAGCATCACACTGCAAAATGACTCATTAACTTGTAGAACAATGAGTAATTTTGTATTATACATACATTCACATACATATGTGCAACTATAATGCCCTTCTAGCTTGCCAATATACCAAAACAGTGATTGCCATAATATAATGGAGTTGTTTGAAGTCATTTGCGAAATATAATGTTATATAAAGGTGATTGGAAAGATGCCACATAAACATTAAACCCTTACCTCCAAAGGAAGCTACATATCTAAGCTAGTCTACATTAGAATGGCATCAAAAACACTGTGCTTTTGTCAGTATAACTTTATTAAATGCAGTCTAAAAAAGGTGAACTTACAGCTAGTGAGTCATTTCTGTGTGGTCATGCTTATATGAGGACAGCACTTGATAGTCCATATTACTTGTGGTTGACCTGAAACAGTTCTTTTCATATCTGCAACTGTTTACTGCTGAATAAAATGTCCAGTTTCTCCACTATTTGTTTGTTTACCACCTTTGTAAAACACAGCTCTTATTATTAGTTGACTTGCTCTTTCCTTCTTTAGAGAAGGGATGGACAGATGGATAATTCTTATGCCATATGACCACAAAGTTCACAATTTCAGTGAGGCATTGAAGGAAGTAATCCCTTAAATGCTGCCAATCACATTGTTTTTCATGGCTGTAAAAATTGCTTTTCTGATACCTTTGTATGTATGTATGCATGTCTGTGTTACAACAGCAGAGCTCTGATCCTGTCTGACCATGTTCACTTCCAGCCGAGGTACAACAGAGTAATACCAAACCAGAAAGTCAGTGCCCATGCATACAATTCGAAACGAGAATCAACATACAGCGTAAGGATAGGAAATGCATCTGTACTGCTTATATTTGTCAAATGTATGCCACCTTATGCGTCATTTACTGGTATTAAACATGCTGCTTCCATGGGCTAGCATACTTAAGCATTCACAGAACTCTTTAACCACCATCAGCTTGAATAGCAGCCCATATGCGGACAGGTAACCTACAGCTGGATGAAAATGAATCTCTCAAACTTCAACTGCCTGAAGTTCAACCCATCCACGACTAGAGTTCCTCCATAAGAAATCAGTGTGAGAGTTGTGCCGGCATTAATGCCCTTTTTGGGGCAATCTTCCCTTTCGTTGAGTTCTTGCAGCCATGAAGGTGGTATGTAAAAGTTTGGGGGATGTATGGAGCTTGTTCCCTATTTAGGGGGTGCTGGGGACTTGCTCCTTTGCAAAAAAACACTTTAAGAAGTGCTTTTCAACAGTCATTTATTCATTTTTTTGTGAATGCATTTCTGGGATTCTTATCCTCACTGCATTCTCTTTTGTCCACTCATACTTGAAGCCTCTAGACAATATCACTTGTGCATGGAGGCCGTTCTTTATTTCTTTTGCACAACACATTTTGCGAGTCAGTAATTGAGATTGTAAACTCAGTAACTCAGTTCCATCTCCTCTTCTTGTGGTTGATCATGCCAAGCAATCTGACTCCCCAATGTACAAGACTCCCATGTGCCAATTCACTAAGTATAACTGCTCAAGCAATCAAAAAAACAAAAACAATTACGTGAAGCATTTTAGGTGCACTCCCACAGCATCAGACTTATATATATATATATATATATATATATATATATATATATATATATATATATATATATATTTATATATATGGGTCTACTTCATTTGCCCTAACTTCCAATTGACTGACACCCATTTGCCCGAGACCAAATGACCAAAATTTCATTTGACCGACACTTCATTGCTTCTGTGTGGAGGCTGCATGTCCTCTCTGCGTTTGCATGGGTTTCCTCCGGGTGTTCTGATTTCCTCTCACATTCCATGAAATACAGAAAGTTGATTGGATACTCTAATCTGGCCATAGGTGTGAGTGTGTAGTGTACAGGAACTACCATGGTAGGTCTAGCCACACCAGCAGTGTAAACCTTAACTGTAGATGATTGTCATTGCAGAAGTGACACCCTAGCCCCATGTGGAGAAATGGGAAAAAGGGGTTATGGATGGGCTGTTGCATTTGCAGTATTATTACCAATAATTTGTTTCATATTTTTATGGCAATTATTTGTTGTATCCATTGTATTAATTGTGTCAATTCAGGATAATTTTGCCTTTTCTGAATTTTTTATCTATTAGTTCTACATTAAAAAATCTGTAGATATCTATTTGTAAGCTACATTACCATCTTAAGACTTCCTCTCTCACTCTTCTTAGCTTTGCTCTTCTCTGAGCTGGGTTTGACTCTGAATTCCTCATTAACACTCCTATCAGAATAAGTCTTGTTATAGATTTTCTGCTCTTCATTTTATTTATCTATTTGTCATAGAAACAGAAAAAATCTGCCTAGAACACTTCCTATCAGTGTACTGTCAGGGCAATAATGAACATCTGACCAGCACTAACACTTGTTTCTTTTCTTTGCCTTTAGTTCCTGTCTGATAACTATATTCAAAGATGCAGTTTTCCTTAGCATTGAATCAAATTGTGCACTGCAGTTACAATTATTCTATTTCCCTTAACTGCTACATTCCTTCTTCTAACACTTAAAGATTTTATTTCATCCCTAAATGGCCAAGTCATCCAGCTGTAACTCTTCAAAAGTTACAGATGTTAGACTTTAGTTGCAGCGCATAAATCATTTCACTTCTTCAGCTATTCATTAACAGACATTGCACTGCATTTTTTCCTCTTTTAAGCTTTCTAAAATGATCTAAAATTGCCATACCCCTACAGTTTCTTTCAAACATGTCAAACGTGTTAAATATAATAATAATTTATAATTGATATGAGAATAGATAGACATGGATAGTACAGCAGCACTCTGGAAAAGAGTAGCAAAAGCTTTATTGTAACAACTAAATTGAAAAGCAATACTCATTAGATAATTCCTTGTGTCTGTGGTACAAAGACATGGAGCCCTGTCTGTAAACCAGATGACATAAGTTTAGTTGGGGACACTGGCACTGGAGGAACTAGATGAGAGAGATGGGATAGTTTGGATGTGTCAGCTTGCCATTTGGACAGATATTGGTGTGGGATGTTTGCCTGGGCAAACATTAACAGTTGAACCATTAGTGCAGTTGAAGGAGAACGCTTTGGTTGAGGAACACATAGATGCATGGAGATAATTAGATTAAAAGCTCATAGCATCCTTCCTCTTAAGTGCTATGGGCATGCATGGCACAGAGAAAACTAAGGGATAGCAAAAAAGGCCCCAATGGATGATCTTATGATCATCTGTCACCGAATAAATGGTCTAGGAACAGCTTTTACCCCACCAAGATCAAACACATCATAGAGATTGTGGGGTTCTGATGGTTGACAGATACTGCGGACCAAAAGAAGAATTACATAAATTGCTACAGCTGTGCTTGAATGGACTCAGACTTTTAATTTATACAAAGACGTTAACAGCATAATCTAATCTGACTAATATTAGACATGAAATACCTACATGTTACTATATTCTGCACTTTACCAATGACACCGCTATCATTTTACTGTTTAATTATATTGTACTGACTCATAATGCTTCTCTTATTGTCCTTATTATTCATGCAGCTGAGCAGGATCCTTTATTAGTCTGTGAAGAAACAGGATCTTCAATCAATGTGGCATTCATGCCATTCAGTCATCTAGGTGTAGAGCCAGTGATTTGTCTGATGTCCTAAGAATTGTAATTTATTTAGGAACCTTTATTCTTGCAACTTTGAAGAATCACGGCTAGCTGTTTTTCAGTTTCAATGTTTTTCTCCTTGAAACTTGAGAACCTGTCATATGTGGTCATTCTATTTCTATTTTCTACCATTCATAATAAATGATCTTGTGTTATTTCCAGTTATTAGCTATAGCAGTACCATTGCTGTTAACTCAAAAACATCTTTGCTAAGTAAGTTCATGCTTCGATGGATAATATTCTAATTTATATCTGTTACTTACATTAGCAGATCTTCTTTAAGTAACCCTTTTTCATTAACAACATAGTGTTTTTGCCTGCAACATGGAAATAGAAGAACAAATACAGTTCTTACTGTGGGATTTTGTATGTGGGGGTCAAGGAGAAAAGAAAGGAGTAGTCTAAAGGTGGATGTTTGTGTTAACCTTGAAGGTGAAGATTAAAAAAACTGAAAAACAGAAGATAATAAAAGAAGAAAATGATCATTTACTGAATAAAGAAAATGTAGGGGTCTCTAAGAAAATTATTAGAGGCTGTAAGCCTTTAAAGTGACTGAAGAAGCTGAAGGAAGAGAGTAAAGAAGATTAAAGTTTTCATTTTCAAAGTGTTACAGGCACGACAGGTAGCCCGTTCACCTTGGGTGCAATATGTTTTAGTCAGTGCGGGTTCTATTCCTACTGAAGTTATGTAAATGTATTTTACAGCAGTACTAACACTGCAGCATATAGCATTAGAGGGATGCCACATCCCTGAGTGAGCCATACTTCAGAGCAGACATTAAATTGAGATCCAGTCTGTCTGAGATGGTGGTAATGCAGGTGGATAGGAAAGATATTATGGCAAATATCAAAAAGAGTTGGGGAGCTTTATTCATTTTCCGCATCAACAAAATTATGTGCACATCTGCAACAACAATTATTCACACATTTCTCATAAAAGTATTTTCTTAAACATCATTCATTAAACAACAGAAAATCATACTTTTCATTTACCCCTCTACACCATCTTCTCCACAACCAAATTTATTTGATTCAAAACCAAATTATTGTCGAATAGCTTGCTATATAATAATTCTTCACATCAACAGTTTTACAAATCTCAAACTGCACTCAACAAAATCTCACCCTATGTTCCTTTATTTCATATCTCCCGTACATCAGCATGTCTAAATGCATACTTACAAAGACTTCATTTTTATATTCAGAGGCAAATGTCTTCAAAAACTCCCTAACTTTCCAGCATTCTACTAAATTCCAAAGGAGGGTCATGGTGAATATAATATCATTTTGCTCAGTTACATATACCTCAATTGCCATTTTGGCAATTCCCCAATACCAACTTCTTTAAAAAATCTCAAACTTTTTTTTTTTGTTTAAATTTTAACTGACTAAGCCTTATTGACATTTATCTCCAGTTCTTACTAATCTTCAGTCCTGCCTGCTCTCCAAACTGGAACAAGCTTACAATAAAAGACAAATTGCAACTAACTTACCTAATTCCATCCACCATTGCCTTCCTCTTAATAAGCTACACTGGACTGAACTTCCCCATCATCTCAAATGATCTCACCTCCACTTCCTTCTCAATAAGCCCACTGTATGCCCCTGTTTCTCCAGTGTAGCCACTTATTATACCCCTTCCCATCCCTTACACAGTACTAACAGATTCCTCCTCCAAACTTATTGTTCCAAAATGAGCAGTGGCAGTCTTTTATATAAATCCTCCATAACAAAATTCTGGAACAACTTCCCAGCCAATTTATGGAGCATTGCATACACTAACATCTTCAAAAAAGAACTAAAAATCTTTCTCCAGAAAACTTAGTTATGCCCCTGCCAGGACCCTACCTAATCCTGATTCTATCATCTGTCTCTCTCACTTTTGAGCAGTAAGTTTTCCGTCTCTGCTCTATTTAGGTAATGCTATTGAACTATATAATCTGTATGGAATGCATCATGCTTATATCATTATAATTACTTGTTTATTATTATGTTTCTTTTTTCTTTTTTTCTTTTTCTTTTTACTATGTATGTATATTGTGGAATTGTCTTTGTTACTTTTTTGTGAACCCTAGTAGTGCAAAATTGTAATTATTTTTCTTGGAGTTTTTCTCCTTAGGTCTCCACTGAAAATGGGCCTGTACTCAGTTGGTCCAACCCAGTTAACAAATGTGAAATAATAAATAAATCTCTCGGTACTCACAGCCTCCCTTGGCTTAATATAAAAGTTTTCTTTCATCATGCTTTTCATACAATACTTTCCCTATGATTTTATACCAATCCATATTTTCCACAGTTGACTTTCACATATTTTTTAATTATATCACTTATGTGAATTTTTTTTTCCCTTTCTGAATCCCTTTCCATACTTCTCTATATTTTGCCTGCATTATTACTTCTTTTAAACTCTAATCTTTCTTACTCATTTTTTTCTAATACCTAATAAATGTTCAAATCTGGTGTATACACTATTTGGTTTAATAATTATAACCCCTCTAATTCCATCCTACAGCAAAAATTCCCCATTTAACTGCTTTAATGTCAAACTCCAGGTATACTTGAAGATTATCTTTAGTAATACGTTTGCTTTTTTCACAAGCATGAAATATACCACGGCTAAATATCCTAGTTTTCATAATAACAGTAAAATAATAAATACACTTCTTCTTATAAGACATTACATTTACATTTTTTATATTTTCCAAGTGTCCATTCCTCTGTTTACCACTCTTTGTTGTTCAAATATTATCCCAAGACACTCACCTCTTGTCTAATAAATGCACCGCTCATGTTTGACTCACTTCCCTAAATGCCTTATTTTTTCCTTACTGCCAATCCTACAACTTGCAACCTTCCCCTGAATGTAATACTACCTCTTTCATCCATATGTTATTTTTCTTTTTAACTACTAAACTATGCATGTATGAATGACATGCTGTTAGTTTCAGATAATCAAATACATTCCATCTAGCTTGCTTTAATATTTCATCACATTCCTCCAAAATTACATTAAAAACCAACCCACATCCCTTCATCTCTAACCAGACTGAATGTTTTTTGAACATATACCATCATTCTACCTTTACTCATCTCCCTATTAATCTATTTAATTATTTATTTGAGTGACAAAAACATATTCCTCACTTATCTCTCATTTGCCCATATATTCCTTCTTCTTCTTCTTCTCTTTCGGCTGTTCCTATTAGGGGTCACCACAGTGGATCATCTGTTTCCATTTCTTCCTGTCATCTGCATATTGCTCTGTCACACCAACCACCTGCATGTCCTCTCTCACCACGTCCATAAACCTTATCTTAGGCCTTCCTGTTTCCTCTTACCTGGCAGCTCCATCCTTAGCATCCTTTTCCCAATATACCCAGTATTCCTCCTCAGCACATGTTCAAACAAATGCAATCTTGCCTCTCTGGATTTGTCTCCAAACAGTCCAACCTGAGCTGACCCTCTAATATACTGATTCCTAATCCTATCCATCCTCATCACACCCAGTGCAAATCTTTAACATCTTTAACTCTGCCACATTCAGCTCTGACTCTTGCCTTGTTGTCAGTGCCACTGTCTACAACCCCATATAACATAGCTGGTCTCACTACCCTCTTGTAGACCTTCCCTTTCACTCTTATTGGTACCTGTCTGTCACAAATCACTCCTGACACTCTTTGCCACCCATTCGACCCTGCCTGTACTCTCTCTCCTTCACCTCTCTTCCACACTCACCATTACTCTGAACTGTTGATCCCAAGTACTTAAGCTCATCCACCTTCGCCAACTCTACTCCCTGCATCCTCACCATTCCTCTAACATCCCTCTCATTCATACACATATATTCTGTCTTAGTCCTGCTCAAGAGCATATCTCCACCTCTTCAGGGTCTCCTCAACCTGGTCTCTACTTTCACTACAGATCACAATGTCATCTGCAAATATCATAGTCCACGGGGCCTTCTGTCTGATCTTGTCTGTCAACCTGTCCATCACCACTGCAAATAAGAAAGGGCTCAGAGTTGATCCTTGAAGTAATCCCACCTCCACCTTAAACACACCCAACACTCCCACCGCATGCCTCACCACTGTCACACTACCCTCGTACATATCCTGTGCAACTCTTACATACTTCTCTGCCACTCCCGTCTTCCTCATACAATACCACAACTCCTCTCTAGAATCCCTGTCATATGCTTTCTCTAAGTCCAAAAAGATACAATGCAACTCCTTCTGACCTTCTCTATATTTCTCCATCAACACTCTCAGAGCAAACCTTGCATCTGTAGTGCTCTTTCCTGGCATGAAACCATACTGCTGATCACTAATCATCACCTCCCTTCTTAACCTAGCTTCCACTACTCTTTCCCATAACTTCAAGCAGTGACTGATCAGTTTTATCCCTCTGTAGTTACTGCAGCTCTGCACATTACCCTTATTCTTAAAGATAGGTACCAAAACACTTTTTCTCCACTCCTCAGGCATCCCCTGACTTTTCAAGATTTCATTAAACAATCTGGTTAAAAATTCCACTGCCATTTCTCCTAAATACCTCCATGCATCCACTGGTATGTCATCTGGGCCAACAGCCTTTCCATTCTTCATTCTCTTCATAGCTGTCCTTACTTCCTCTTTGACAATCTGTTTCACTTCCTGATTCACTATCGCCACATCATCCAACCTTCTCTCTCTCATTCTCTTCATTCATCAGACCCTCAAAGTACTCTTTCCATCTGCTCAATATACTCTCCTTGCTTGTGAGTACATTTCCCTCACTATCCTTTATCACCCTAAACTGCTGCACATCTTTCCCAGCTCGGTCATTCTGTCTAGCCAACTGATACAGGTCTTTTTCTCCCTCTTTAATGTCCAACATTTCATACAACTCACCATATGCCTTATCATTAGCCTTTGCCATCTCTCTTTGCCATGCGCCTCATCTCCTTATACCCCTGTCGACTTTCTTCATCTCTTTGACAATCCCACTTCTTCTTCACCAGCCTCTTCCTCTGTATACTCTCCCATACTTCCTCATTCCACCACAAGGTCTCCTTGATCTCCTTCCTCTGTCCAGATGTCACACCAAGCACCTTTCTAGCTGTCTCCCTTACCAGCTCTGCTGTAGTTACCCAGCTATTCGGTAACTCTTCACTGCCCCCCAGTGCCTGTCTTAATTCTTCCCTGAACTCCATCTGACAATCACCCTTTTTCAACTTCCACCATTTAATCCTTAGCACTGGTCTCACACTCCTTCTCCTCTTCTTGATCACCAATGTCATCCTGCAAACCACCATTCGATGCTGCCTAACTGCACTTTCCCCTGTCACCACTTTACAGTTTCCAATCTCCTTCAGACTGGCCCTCCTGCATAGGATATAATTCACCTGTGTGCATCTTTTTCCACTCTTGTATGTCACCCTATGCTCCTCCCTCTTCTTAAAATACATATTTACCACAGCCATGTCCATCCTTTTTGCAAAATCCACTATCATCTGACCTTCTGCATTCCTCTCCTTAACACCATACCTACCCATCACTGCCTCATCCCCTCTGTTCCCTTCACCAACATGCCAAGTGAAATCACTCCAGTCACCAGTCTATCACCCTTGGGTGCACTCACCACCACTTCATCCAACTCACTCCAAAATTTTTCTTTCTCATCCATCGCACACCCAAATTGCAGAGCATATGCACTAACAACATTCATCATTACACCATCAATTTCGAGCTTCATAAACATTACTCTATCCAACACTCTTTTCACCTCCAAAACACTCTTGGCATACTGTTCTTTCAGGATAACCCCTACCCAATTTCTTCTGCCATCCACACCATGATAGAACAATTTGAACCCGCCCCCTATACACTTGGCCTTACTCCCCTTCTATCTGGTCTCTTGGACTCACAATATATCAACCTTCCTTCTCTCCATTATATCAGCTAGCTCCTTCCCTATACCACTCATACTACCAACATTCAAAGTTCCTGCCATCACTACTACACTCCTAACCTTCCTTCTCTCTTCCTGCCTTTGGGCATGTCTTCCCCTCTTCTTCTCCTTTGGCCAACAGTAGCCTAATTTCTGCCAGCACCATTTGCCCATATATTCCTTCACATAACTATTTTTCCCATCACTATTCCAAATTATTCTTGTAAAATTTTCATAAATAATTTATATTCTGCATCACTCATCATAGTTAGCCTTCTATTTGTTAAATAATTACTCTGCCTCTCCTTTTTCAAGGAATGCTACTACATCCTCACATGCAAACTCTTCATTCACTCTTCTCTTTATTTGTTCATTTATTCATTCCTTTAACACATATAAGATACTTTTTTTCTTCTAAAATCATAGGCTAACTCATCAGATCCAGGTGAACTATTCTCCCTAACTGTACATCACATTTTACTCATTTTTTTCAAACTTATTTCATTTTCTAACTCATTTTAGCTATCCTCAACTTTTTCATTTTCTCACTCATTTCTTAAATAAGGCTTCCACATATTACCCTACTATCCTTATAACATTCAATAGCCCTTTCATCCTTATCAGTTTTATTTATTAATTCTCCATTTACTTTTTTGTTCTAAATATATTTGTTTAAATGGTAAATCTTGTTCTTTTTACGATCCACCACAAATATCTGCTTAAAAATATCATTCTCTGTTATTTTTCTCATGTACTTTGTTTTCCCTTACCACCATATTTTTCTTTTCTTCTTGTAATGCCTTTTCATACATATTCAATACTCTTTAACAGTATAACTTTGTTCTCCTCCTACACTACTTTCTCCACCCTCAAGGGTATATCCTTATATTTCTTTTTGTACATTCCTCACTGTTTCATCTATGTCTTACTAAAAGTCCTCATATACATATTCTGTTTCCATAACATCTTCCTTTCTATCTTTCCTTTATCCTCCACTATTTCTGCTCAACTTATCACATAATCAGAAAAAAATTACTTCAATATTTTCAGTATTCCCTCCTTGTACTAACATAAATATTCTGACATCAAACAATAATCAATTTCTCCTCTAAAAAGAACCATCACTATCTCTCTCTCTTTATATATATATATATATATATATATATATATATATATATATATATATATATATGTATATCTATATATATATGCATGCAACATCTTCTAACATTACCCATCATATCATGGCACGCATTTGAATCCAATCATTTTAATGCCGTCTGTCTAAATTAAAACGTCAATATCCTATTGATCCTAAATTCATATTCACAGACACATATTTTTCCTTTTTATTAAATAATTCTTTCATTTTCTATTCCTTTATTTGCATATACTACTGTAACTATGCACATCTCATATTCATTCTCATATCATATACAACCATTTTCAACCAATCTTCTCTGACATCAGTATTCACATTTATACAACTTACATAAACAGTGCGTCATTCTGTCATTAAATATACCCTGGGATTCAATACACTCCGTGCAGGAATAGTGCTATTCCTGCATGGAGTGGATCATGCCCATGTAGAACATCAGAGCGTCTTGCATATTAATGAAGGTGCGCTTCTGTATTTTCCACATGGGCATGATCCATGCACAAGAGCAGGGGGCATGTCTGAGCAGTGCTCACACAGTACACTTACCCCCTGCACTCTAAAATTGCCATACGGTAATTCCAAAGCAACTAACAGTGTCTGTGGACACTTGTTATCATAACATAACAGGGTCCATGGACAAAATACGCTAAAAATCACACAAAAGCACAGCCCTCCCACAATGGTCCAGCACAGCTAATGTCCAGAATGGTATGCCAGTGTACATGCTGGCATACCAAATAAGTAAGCATATTCCTGAGAGGCACATTTAAACCAATTTCCCCATGTATGATGTAGTTGTCCAGATGTCCTGCCTTAAGATGCAGAAAGCAATGTGCATACCCCTACAGTAAATACAAATAAAACACATGTTTATTTTAATTTTTTCTGTCCCCAATAATGTTTAAGCGTAGTTGAGTGGGTGGGCGCATCATGCAGCTGTGTATAGCATAGCTGAAACATCTGAAGGAGCTAAATAGAAACATATAGCCAAAGTACTCAAAGTGAAATAGTGTAAGGGTTAGAGCATTTGCTTAGCATGTAATCATTCATGGTTCGAGCCCCAATACAGTCCATTCATTTTTAACTGTGAAAACAGAACTAAAAGTATCTTTATTATAAATAGCTAGTGGATAATATATATTTGTTAACCAGGATAGCGTAGCAGGTCCAGAAGTGAGGTGTCAGTGTAGTACAGATATGAAATCCCCATATAAACACAAGTGTCCCATACAGTATAGCCACAAAAGAATATAATGTAATGAAAGCACATAAGGGGATATCATGGAAGGAAAACATATATATCATAAGATGTCATTAAGAAGGAATCAACCCCAAAATCCTGATGGACCATAAAATGAAAGCTGAGCAACACTAAATTGTGCTCAGCTGTGCTTAGCTGTAGTAAGCATTGATTAAATTTGTATGCAATTATTCACATAGCTAAGCGGATTTGCACACTGGTAAGCAGTGATTAGCATCTACCCCTTTAAGCAATGGTTATCTGTGCTAAGCTGATTTGCACATCACTTAACTTAGCTCAGCATACTCATAACCATCCAATTACGGCAAAGTGCAGGAAATCAGCCCTATTTAAACCTCACAGTCAGGAATACAGCCCATAACCAGGTATAGCTCATCACTGCAGGCACTATGGCTGATGTTGGTGAAGGTGTGCACCTTTGGCTGCAGTGCTGGGCCATTCAGGAGTCTAGGGTCATGGTGGACTCCTAGTAAAACACCATGAAGGGAGACTGCTGCAGGAGCAGTAACAGGGCTCCATATACAAAGGAGAGGCCTGGGACCATCTCACATGTGACCTCACCAGTGCCATTGGCATCCCTCGGACTGGTGAGCAGGTCCAGCACCACTTTGCTGACGTGAAGCATAGGAGGAGAGAGCTATTGGACCAGTGGGTCTAAGATGCATGGGCGAGGAATGTCCCAGCTGTGTGTAAGTATCAGTATCAATAAATGTTTTTCAAAGTCCAGCCTGTGTATGTGATGGATAGGTATGCATAAATGCTTCACTATCTCCTGTACAGGTGTGGATGTGAGGGTCACGAAAATGGATGCCCATGTCAGCAGGCTGCTAAACTGCATCACGAGGCTGGTGAGTACAAATCTAGCTTGTTGTATTCAGGGCAAATAAATAGAAAGGAGCAGAATGTCACCTGTCAGTATTTAAAAATGGGTATTGTTCATACTGAATAAACGAGACATGAGCAGAGTAATAGTGATGTACAGGGTATATATCAATAAAAGTGTCAGTACCTGTCTATAAAAGTCAAAACCCCAGACTGGTTGTGTTTCCTTTGGTATGTGGTGGTATGTGGAGGTATGAACCGAAATGTGTACAGTTTCTGCAACTATAGCTCTGAAAGCATTAAATAATCAAGGCTCATCTGACAAAGACTGTGGAGTTGTAAAATAGGAGATTAACTATATGAAATGTTCCATGCACCAAGATCTGATACCTGAATAGTAATGTTGTGTTAACCAGTGTTTTCCAGACTGTGCTATCTCAAAGTATGAATACATAGTATAAGTATAAGAACTATCTGCCATGCATGACTGTCAAAATTACAAGGTCAGACTATATAACCAAGAGAGTATTAGGAAGAAAACAGTCAAACAAGCAACAGCCATTTCCTAATAGCTCATTCTGATCAAACACAAACTTTGTTGATGTTTCTTTTGCACAAACAGGCACTGTTCAAATCTCGGGAGTGGTAATAAGCTGTATGCATAATTTTATCCAGGAATATGTGAATATGCATAGAAACAGTCAGGTAATGTTAACAGAACTTTCGTCCACAGGTCTGCCAGGTAAGAAAAGGTATATCTTAGCTGTAAGAAGCCTGTACCTATACATTGTGTACAACACCCACTGTCCAACCCCAAGGCTGCAAATGGCAGCAAGATAAGTACATACACTAAGTAATCTCCTCCAAGAAATGTCCCTCAAGTGTCATGCTGTCACAGCTAGTGGTCACTGCCACCCATACCCAAGGTGACTAATAGAAATCAAGGCAGAGTATGGCAGCAGCAACACACACACACACACACACACACACACACACACACACACACACACACACACACACACACACACTATGAGTGCACATACGTAATGCTATGTGAATATGGGTATAAACAGTCAGGTAGTGTTATTAGAAACTTCCTCCACAGGTCTTCCAGGTAAGAAAAGGTATAAAGTAGCTTTAAGAAGGCTGTAATTATACACTGTGTACAAACATACCACTGCCCAATCCAAGACCATAGGTCGATGTAAAGTGAGGTAATACCTGAAGAGTAATGATTAGAGCAATGATTATTAAAGTTGTGAGCAACTGAAGCCTATACAGTTGTTAATTGACATCTCTCTCTCTCTCTCTCCCCCAACCTATCTGCACCAATAATCTAAGTACATAAATCAATGGGTATGTTTTTCACCAAATCTACTGTTGGGACATGTGTCATATTGTTCTACAAATATTTAAATTTTTCACTATTAATGTTCCCTGTTCAAATTATATCATTGGTGGCCTGTTGCTATCAATGTAACCTGCATGCTGTTATAATGCCCACTGTGGTTCCATATTTGCATGTGTTCTGTTTGCTATGCAACTGTTCCAAAGCTGTTGTTTTGGATTAATGGGAATACCTATACATGCTGTTATAACTAATCCTGGAATGTGTTTTTCATGACTAACCAACATATGTTATCAAACTGCAACACCATAGCACGTCTGGGAAAGTCGGTCCCAGCGGATCTGCCTGTCCCACCTCAACTAGCCATGGCACCAGGCCCCAGCACATCTGGGACCCAAACCAGGACCTCCTCATCTACTGGTCTTGCACCACCTTTGGGTGGAACTGCTTCAGGGGATGGGGCCCGCCCCCGCAGGAGTGGGTGCGGACAGGACACTGTCACCTTGTCATCAGGTCTGGGGATTGGTGTGTAGTGAGCTTAGAAAGGAGTTCTGAGATCTGCAATGCCAGCTTGAGGGTGGGGGGGCACATCTTGAGGGTCAGCCTGCCCCTCATGCTCAGCCCCCAGCACAGCCACCTTTGGGGCTGTGAAGGTACAGTGGTGACTGCCAATGGCTGGGGACCTCAGTCCCATTGTATCCATTTGGGGGCTTGTGGGTGTCTGATTCCCAACCATCCTCCACGTCCAAGGTGTTTACCCCCACATGTATCATATACCACCCCTGTCTGTTGTCTTGTCTGCCTTCCTACCCAACCTACCTCCCCAAATATGCCTACTATCCTTCCCAACATCCCAATCTCACCTTGTTAAAAAAAAAGGCAATCTGTTCCCAGAAAAAAATGTCGCCCATACATAGCTGTCCATTTTGCACACGTGTTCACTAGACACATGTAATCTGGTCTAATTGTCTTAACGTCACATTACTGTTGTCCTCACCCCTCTCTCAGGGGTTTGAGTGTCCATATTCACTTCCAAATTCTATAAAAATGCACAGCTGTTGCTGTATCAGAAATGGACAGTTATGGTCCTTCCCTGCACCCATCGGGCACATCCCTGGCTACCTGTGACATTGTTTTTCTTCTGCATGCCCCTTTTTCAACACTTTCCTATCACCCCTATTTTCTTTTCTTTTAAAGAAATTAGGGCGGGGGTAAGCAGGTGTAAGTGGCAGTATGCAGCAGTAAGTGGGTTTGCATGATGCTAAGTGATGTCTACACAGATTAATCAGTTTCCCATTTAAGCATGTGTTGGCATTGCTTACCATCACGCAAACCCGCTTACAACTGCTTAAAACTGCCTTAATCACCCTGTCTCCATCAGTCACTGTTCCGCCCAGCAACAAAATAACTAGCTCTGCCAAGTCTTGGCCCCAGGACCTTGTACACCACAGTCAGAGCAGCATACCACTGCACTACCTGAGATGCAGCAATCAATGCTATATTTTCAAATATATCATTCAGTACAGGTATAGAATAGTAGGGAACAAACACTGTGGAATCAGTCATGTTTAATATATACACAAATAGATATGTATGGTGATAGATAAATATGAAAAAGTATAGACATCAGGTATATGGAGCTATACATATAAAACAAATATGTATAGAATATATACATATATATTGTTATATAAACATATGTATAGATATGAAAAAGGAATATATATATATATATATATATATATATATATATATATATATATATATATATATATATATATATATATATATATATATATATATATATATATATATATATATATATTATATATATATATACATATATATATATATATATATATACATATATATAAATAATATATAACTAAAAGAAATATATATATATATATATATAGATATGTGTGTGTTTGTGTGTGGTGTGTGTGTGTGTAATATATATATATATATATATATATATATATATATATATATATATATGTATATATATATGTATATATACGTATATATATATATATCTATATATATATATATATATATATATATATATATACACATATATATATATATATATATATATATATATATATATATATATATATACATATCTATATATATATATATATAGGTTCATAGGTTCATAGGTTCATACTAGGCTATCTGCCCGAGGGCATTTACAAGCCTAGCCCATCGCTTTGTGGCTTACGCCACCCCTTTAGTATGGGGAACTATACCCATTATTTTGCTGTGCCTCTGTCGAAGTGACACTGAGGTAATCCCTGGGGTATATCTGATCTCCCATCCATTGGTCAAGATTTCTCTTGAACAAGGCCAGCGAGGTGCTCTGCCTCACATCTACCGGGATTTTGTTCCACAGCAGCGGGAGTCTTTGGGTGATGAATCTATCCTCCAGCACGTCCTATTAATAGCCGTGTCGAGGTTTAAGTCTCCGCCCTTGTGGCTCTGATGGATCTAGATTTTTTGAGGTGAAGCATATTCATCAAATCTGGGTTTGACATGGCCTTGTATGTTAGGCAAAGGTCACCTCTGAGCAAGCGGTGGCGACTGAATAGAGCTGGAGTTCTTTCAGTCGGGCAGCATAGGACAGATTTTGAGACCCTTTATCCTTTTGGTGAGGAACTTTGTGGCCTCTCCAGCTGCTGCAAGTGTCTGGTCAGATACATCCCGAATGGGGCATTGTACTCAATCATTGGTCTGATGAGTGATGAGTAAAGGAGACTATGACCTCCCTTGATCTAGATGAGAATCCCTTCATGATAAGGTGGGCAATGTAGAAGGTCTTCCTAACTACTTTAGCTACATGGGTGTCGAATGACAGACTACTATCAACCTGGGTCCCCAAGTCCCTGATAACTTCTTCTGCACTCAGTGGATTGCCACCTATTTGGTAGCTAGGGTAACCTTGTTTTTCCCAAAGGGTATGACTATGCATTTTTTGGCATTTAACTTCAGGCCGTGGCTCTGGCACCAGTTATCCGTTTCTGTGAGACCCTTCTGAAGGATATCTGTGTCAGATGTGTTTTCTACTATGGCCAGTTTGCAGTCATCTGCAAACTTTGTCAGCCATAACCCTCCTGTGTTTGCTTGTACTTCGGAAAAGTAGATGCCAAACAAGAGTGGGCCCAGGACTGAGCCCTGTGGGACACCACTTCTGACAGGCTTTGAGTCTGACATGGCGCCAGCAATTCTGACCCTGTGGGTTCTGTCACTCAGCCAGTTTGCAACCCATCTTGTGATGTATGGGTTAACATTTAAGCTGATGAGTTTTCAATGATACCCGAGTGGGGTATTGTATCGAAGGCCTTAGCTAGATCGAGGTAGGCTGTATGGACTGCCTTTCCCTCGTCAATGGCTTTGGTGACTGTTTCAAGAAGTCAACCAAGTTTAAAAGGCATGATCTGCCTTTGACAAAGCCAAACTGGGTTGGATCCAAAGTCTGCAAATTCCCTATGTCTTTATTTATGAGGTCCATTATGATCCTCTCCATGGCTTTGCAGATAAGGCTTGTCAAGCTAATGGGCGGTAATTTCCAGGGTCGGTGGAGGCACCGCCTTTGTGAAGTGGGACCACAGTTGCAGTGCGCCACTCCTGAGTGCGTATCCAAAGGTAAGACTTTGATTAAACAGCTGTCCTAGCTGTGGGTTTAATTCCTCATTGAGTTCGTGGAGCACACAGCCGGGGACACCATCAGGTCCCATGGATGCTGTGTTTTTTGCTTTGGAGAGAGCAGTTCTCACTTGGCTGGAGATGTTTGGGGGCTGCAATCGTTTGGTATAGATATCTCTCCTTTTGGGGGAGAGGGGAGAAGTTTGCACTGAACCTGTCAGCCAGTATGTTGGCAATGTCTGTAGGATCAGTAATCTTCACATCATTTTGAACTAGTTCTGAGCATATCTGGGAGTTTCCTCCTAGGTTTCTAACATAGCTAAAGAAGGCCTTATGATTGTATTTTGAGTCTTTAGCTATTTTTCTCGAAATTTGCTTTGGATGATTTTATGAGAGCTCTTAGTTTTTTACCTATAGTGATCAAGGGTGTCTTACCTTTTAAGGATTTTGCTCTATCTTGTAGTAGCTTCCTCCTTTTATTGTAGAGTTTGTTTATGGCTGGGGTCCACCAGACTGGACGCTTGCCTTTGGTACTAAGAGTCTTTGTTTTGTTTGGGATTGCCTTATCCATGCAGTCCTGCAGGTGCTGGTAGAAGGTGTTTGTAAGTGATTCAGTGGCTTGAGTACTGTTTTCCGCTGCTCGGGGCCTTAAAGGAGACCACAATAGTCTTTAGAAGTGTGAAGACGACTTTTGAGAAGTTCTTTACTGTGGTCTTTTTATTTCAGGTGGGGTGGGATGAGGACCTCCAGCGAGATTAGTTTGTGATCTGATCTCACCAGTGAGGGGTATACTTCTGGTGTTGAACATTGTGCTCCCATGTTCGTGATGATGAGATCAAGTATGTTATCTCCTCTTGTGGGGATGGTGACTAGTTGTTCCATGGCATTTGAGTTTATGAATTCCAGGAACTTTTGGGCTAGGGTGTTTGGGCTTGAGTAGTGTTCCCAGTCTATATTTGGGTAATTGAAGTCACCTAGTATGATGGTGTTTGGTGATACATTTATCCCTCTAGTGTTTTCAGGAAGGCCATGTGAGGTTCCTGAGTTTGTGAGGGTGGCCTGTAACATGCTACAATTTGCAGAGCAGTCTTGCCTATGGTTAATTGCACCTGGATGGTCTCCGATGCATCGTGCGTTGCCACCAGTCTTGAGGTGTGGGTGTCCTTGATGAATATGGATACCCCCTCCTTTCTTGGTATTGTCCGGATTTTGGGGCCGGAACGCATGATATGAGGTAAAACCTGATAGCGCTGGGGTGCTCTCAGGAGCCTTGAACCAGGTTTCTGTCACAGCACAGACATCGATGTTCTCCATACTGAGAAGGGCCTCGAGTGCATGCATTTTGAGATTTAGACTTCTGGCATTGAGCAGCATTACCCTTAGTTTTTCCTTTTTGTGTTCTAGGGTGGTAGGTTTAGAATTTGAGCCTTGCCTAAAAAGGCACTATGGGGTGGCAAAGCCTTTGCCAATATCCGGAATCCCAGGGTGACAGGTGCAAGCCCCTTGGAGCAGCGTGGCTTGTCCAGCATGTCATCCCAGGCAGACAGATACTGGATCCCCTTTGAATGACACCAGTGTTTAAGCCAATTGTTAAAGCTGATCATCTTATCTCTGTATTGTGGCATCACTCTTGGTGAAGGTAGGATACTGCTCAAGGTCAGGGTCATACCTGCCTGGGCTACATAATCAGAGAGCTCCTCGATGTCTCTTTTCATGTAGTCCAAGGAGGTACGTCTCAGGTCGTTTACACCAGCGTGGACAATGACTGAGTCATATTTGTACTTGCTGTTGAGAGACCTGAGTGCTTGTGTTATGTGGCGGATTCTAGCGCCCGACAGGCAGCTTACTGTGACCTTCTCCTTACTCAGTCTGGTGAGCGGGACGTCAGTGTGTCTGACTATGGAGTCACCAATGACTAGTGTGTCTGACATTGTGTTTGGCCTTAAGGGCTGTGACTGTTTGACACTATGACTGTGAGGTCTATGTGTTGCAGGTGTTGTGTTCTGAGGTGGTGGTTGTTTGGGTGTCTGCTTTGGTGGCCTCTGCTGTTTTGGTAGATTTTTGATCAGAGCCTCCGAGTATGTCTTTGTGTGTTTATGTGTATGATTTGAGGTTGTAATGGTGCTATGTGAGACTGGGTCTATAGTGTGTGTGGTAACCTTCTCCTCCTGACTGTTCTTGCCAGTCCTGTGTTGAGAGAGCTCAGCCTCCAGTTTGGCCGTATAGTTACATCTCTCACATGTATTTGTGTTTTGTGGGAGGAGGAGAGGGTTGTCTGTGTACATGAGGCAATTGTAACATTGCCTCAGTATTCCCAGGTTCACCAGCTGAGCAGGAGAGGACACTAGCAACTGATCCCTCGACATGCTAGAAGGATAGACAAAAACTTTAAAAAAGATTCAGGGGGACGTGGGTGACCGAGAAATGGGGGGTTACCTTTTTGGGGTACTATCTATGACAAGAGTGCCGTATCAAGGTAATAAGTACTGTAGGAGCAAGTGCTAGGTTTAACAGATAGAGAATAGTCTACTTGGAGTCAAGTGGAGATGATCTTTTTAGTTATAGGATACGCTGATTAGATCAGTAGTATAGTTCAAGGAAGGTAGTTTTAAGGGAAAATTTGAAGAGTGGACTTTAGGTAGCCCGAATAGTTTAAATCTGCCTAACCGGTGCTGTCCTAGTGTGCAACAGTGGCAGCTCCGTGCTAAATCACGCTTAACGCTGGCAGCTTACGCATTTTATACCAGGGGGCTGGAAAAAGCTAGAAACTGGCCCAAAACGACCAATAAACTACTAGTTACTAGCTGAAACCTCACAAAACTGGACAAAAGGCAACTCAATGCTTCCCACTCCCACTGGTAAGCAAGGTAACTTCCTCTCCCCCAAATAAGGCAAGGAAACAGTACACAGGAACTACAACCAAAGCCCAGGAATCAGCAACTCTGAAACTGGACTAAACTAGTAAAGCAGGAAAAACAAGAGATATTTTTTCTTTTTTTTTTTTTTTTCACAAAACAGGCAGAAACAGGTACAGCAAACACTTATAAATGCTATGAATCAGCTACTACAGCTTACACAGAAGAATTTGCTACAAATACAGTCAAATAGTAACAAACAAGGATTCCAAGTGCAATATTAAGTTAAATGCAGTAAAACAGCTTCAATGTAACAGAAAGGCAGGCAAAATACAGTCGCTAGGTATTCAGATGTGGAAAGCAACAAAAATATACTTAGTATCAAGAAAAGTCGCTTATTCAGCTCTCTGCAGCCTGGATTACTCTGCTGGCCCACGTGGAGTCTGTGCTGAGTAGGTACAAGCTGAAAACAGTGTTTACCGCCGCGTTTTATACCGGGGGCTGGAAAAAGCTAGAAACTGGCCCAAAACGACCAATAAACTACTAGTTACTGGCTGAAACCTCACAAAACTGGACAAAAGGCAGCTCAATGCTTCCCACTCCCACTGGTAAGCAAGGTAACTTCCTCTCCCCCAAATAAGGCAAGGAAACAGTACACAGGAACTACAACCAAAGCCCAGGAATCAGCAACTCTGAAACTGGACTAAACTAGTAAAGCAGGAAAAACAAGAGATATTTTTTCTTTTTTTTCTTTTTTTTTTTCACAAAGATGCCCATAATATGTATGTA
This sequence comes from Protopterus annectens, assembly GCF_019279795.1. Lineage (NCBI taxonomy): Eukaryota > Metazoa > Chordata > Ceratodontiformes > Protopteridae > Protopterus > Protopterus annectens. Next base: position 110,941,894 of record NC_056730.1, read on the forward strand.
GTGGAGTCATACCCAGCATCATACCTCTACACCTCTTAGTGCAATAATTCTGGAAAAAGGCTGTCAAAATGGGGGGACAATGGTCTAAGAACAGGTACATAATGTACTTACTGCAGTTATAAATCTAGAATGTTCCTACAGTAACAGCATTCATGTCAGCATACATGTCCAAAAGGATGTGAGTTCTGTAACTAAATGTATGTCATCATTTACAGACAGAAATCCTCACATCATCACTGTGTGATTTACCACAGAAATGTAAATAATGATTCTGTGGAACAGAACATACATATGAGCAATAATCCTGGACAGTATGAAACAATCTGGCCAGTCGAGAGGTATAATCAGAACCCCTTAGTGCAACACATCTGGACCAAGCCTGACTGGGTGGGTGTAAAACCATGAAACTGGGAACATATCCCAAATACTGGAGTAGATAAGGTGACACAGTTGATGCAGTAACACCCTCCTGTCGGTTGTATCATATATTGACTGGAATAGTCCATGTCCAAAACAAAATTACTCCCCACTACTCAGTGGCATGCATCTTTACATCATTCAGCTGATGTGTCAGACATACACAACATGTATGGGGTCCAGGCAACAGTACATCTGATAAATATCGGGACATAACATCACAGTAGGGAAACTACACTGAGCTGCTAGGCATGTCACCAAGAACTGTCTAAACTACAGGCAGACTGACACAACACAAACTCAGTTTTGCTATGGAGAATACACATGTAATTGCAAATATATTAGGCACTACAGGGATGTAACACCACTGACCAACAAACTCCAGAGTGAAAGTGCATACCCAGAACCAATCTCACCGCATTCAAAGTGACTTACTGGTATGGCACAGGAACAGTAGAGTATATGGACTGTGTTTGTTACTCACACACTACCCCTATATATACTGGTCCAATTCGCAGTGTAGTCTGACACCTGATTGTGGTATGGGACATGTCTCAGTCTGCCCCTACAAACATATACAGCTGATAGAGCACCAGAAGCTGGAGCAGCATGCAACGTCAGATAAAAAAGGACCATCAACACTTACATATACCCCATACACAGGCCAAATAACATATTCACAATACACTGCTACACAATCCTGACAGTCTGATAACAATTGCCAGAAATACACAGTCCTCTCAACTGTATAGAGTCCCACAGAACTTCCAGGCTTCCTTCTACAAGTAACATGTCTGGCAGTCTGATACATCACTGGGATGATATCTGGAATGAAGTCACTATATAATGATATACTACACCTATACACTTCTTACAGCATGACATCTGGACAAAGTTTGACATATTTGGGGGCAGAGGCCCAACATAGGGGCATTATTGGCATATTGCAGTCATAAACTGAGAAAGTTGCTGGTGTAACAGAGTTATTGTAACATATCTGTTCTGAGGGATATGAGGTCATAAACACAAATAGATATTACCATTTACTGACTGCAGTCCTCAGAGTATGCTACTGCATTTCCAAGGCCAGAAAATGTGTGAGTAACACACCAAATATAAGAGTCCAAACTCTGGCCAGTCTGCGGATAGCCCTACATTTGGAAGTTATGTCAACCACATAACACTATCAGACTTAAAGTCATGCAGAGCAGCCATATCCACACAAACCCTGTCAAACTAGCATTAGTTCAATTGTATAACACCAATACTTACATTCTGCCCCTATGTCTGGAACATTCTCCCTCAGTTAGTTGGGCTCTCTCCACAGTGTTTCTTGTAAGAGGTATTCCCGACTACACTCTGTGATGCTGTTTGTCGCACACCTCCATGAAGTACTCCTCCCAGGCAAGGATAAGGGGCAACATCCACATGGGGTACTCAGTTATAGGAGTGTGTTTTCATGCCATTGGGTATGGGAATGATACCACAGCTGTTCCACATGCAATTAGCAAGTGAGGGACTCCAACTGGTGCACAGGCCATCAGCTGCTTATAAGCATTACCTACTAAAGGCAAGATACTGCCTATACAAAACAGATGTATATCCTACATCTGTCTGAGAGAGACACACACACACACACACACACACACACACACACACACACAAAACCACAGAAACAAATGAACAAACAGACAGACAGACAGATAGACAGACACACTGAGACTGATGGAGTATACCAACTGAACTGAAAACAAATAAACACAGCTATGTCAAACAATCAAGCCTGTAATGGAATGTAGTAGGGGGCATGTAAATGTGCAAAATAGGAAGGTCAAACAATATTATGTATCAACAACACATGTTGTACTGATGTATTGCTGAGCAGAACCTATGGTCATAGAAACTGTGTCTGTCTGCAGTGACATAGAACACAGCTCAGAGCCCTGAGTCACCCCAGAAAAGGATGGCTCACATATGACCACTACTGGAGTGTGTGTTGCACAATACCGACTGTGACACTGCTAGGCCACACCTATTGCAAATCATACCATCAGTAACTCTGCTATGTCCAGCTCTGACTTGTGCCTTTTTTCATTGCCAATGCCTCCAACCCATATAACATAGCTGGTCTCACTACCCACTTATAGGTCTTCCCTATCTCTCTTAATGGTACTTGTTTGTCACAAATCACACATGACACTCTTCCCCACCATCCACATCCTGTCCGTACTCACATTTGTCACCTCTCCCCCACACTCGCCATTACTCTGAACTATTGTTCCCAAGTATTTACACCTATCCACCATTGCAAACTGTACCCCCTCCATCCTCACCATTCCTCCATCCTCCTTTGCAATCACACACATATATTCCATCTTAGTCCTGCTGACCATCATGCTCCCCCCGAGACCATACCTTTACCTCTCCAGGGTCTCCCTCAACCAGTTCACTACTCTCACTACAGACCACAATGTCACCTGCAAACAGCACAGTCTAGGGGAAGTCCTGTCTGATCATGTCTGTCAACCTGTCCATTGCCACTGCAAATAAGAAAGGGCTCATATCTGATCCCTGATGAACTCTCACCTCCACCTTAAACACATCTGTCACTCCCAATGCAGAACTCACTGCTGTCACACTAGCCTTGTACATATCCTGCAGCATTCTTATGGATTCCTCTGCCACACCTGACCACCTCATACAATATCACAACTCCTCTCTAGGCATCCTGTCATATGCTGTCTGTAAGTCCACAAAGACACAACACAGTTATGTCTGATCTTCTCTGTATGCGCCCATCAACACTCTCAGAGCAAACATTGCATCTGTACTGCTCTATCCTGGCATGAAACCATGCTGCTGATCAGTAATCCTCACCTCCCTTTTTAGCCTAGCTTCCACCACCCTTTACCATTACCTCATGCTGTGACTGATCAATGTTATCCCTCTGTAGTTACTACAGCTCTGCACACCACCCTTATTCTCATAATTAATACCCAAACACATTTCATCCACTTTGCATGCATCCTCTCACCTCCCTAGTTCACAGCAAACAATCCAATTAAAAACACATCTGCCATTTGTTCTAAACACAGCCATGCTTCGTCATGTATGTCATCTGGACCTATAGCCTTTCCATTCTTAAACCTCTTTATGGCTATCCTTACATCCCCTTGATAATCTGTTGCACATCCTGACTCACCATACCCACTTCATCCAAAATTCTCACTCTCTCATTCTCTTCATTCAACAGTCTATCAAAGTACTGTTTCCACCTGCTTGACACACTCTCCTCACTAGTGAGTGCAGTTACACCATTATCCTTTCTCAGCCTTATCTTCTGCAAATCCTTCTACATGCCTCTGTCAAGCCAATTGGTACAGGTCCTATCTTCCATCTTGGTATCCAACCTTACATAAAACCCTTCAGATGTCCATCCTCAGCTTTTTCCACCACTCTGTTTGCCATGCATCCCATCTCCCTATACACCTGTCTACTTTCTGCATCTGTCTGACAATCCCAGTTCTCCTTGGCCAACATCTTTATCTGTATACTCCCCTGTACTTCCTCATGCCACCACCATGTCTCCTTGTTCTCCTTCCTCAGTGCAGATGTTACACCAAGCCCTGTTCTACTCATATCCCTTACTAGCTTGGATGAAGTTACCCAGATATTTGCTAACTCTTCACTGCCACGCACTGCCTGTCTTAACTCTTCCCTGAACTCAACCTCACAATCACCCTTTCTCAATATCCTCCTCCCCCTCTTCGTGATCACCAACCTAACCACACTTTTCCATCACCACTTTACAGTTACCAATCCTCTTCAAACAGGCCCACCTGCATAAGAGATAATCCACCTGTGTACATCTTCCTCCACTCTTGTATGTCACCTTATGCCCCTCAGTCTTGTAATACTATGTATTCACGGCACCCATGTCCATCCTCTATTGCAAACTCCACCACCATCTCAACTTCTGAATTCCTTTGCTTAGCACCATACCTTCACAACACTTCTGCAACCACTTTGTCCCATTCACCAACATGCCCTTTGAAATGTGCTCCAATCACCACTCACTCAACTTTGGGTACACGCATCACCACTTCATTCAACCACACCAAAGTACGTCTATCTCATCCATCACACACGCAATTAGTGGAGCATATGCACTAACAACTGTCAACATTACACCATCAACTCCCAGCCTCCTGAACATCACCCTACCTGACACTGTTATCACCTCCACAAACACTCTTGGCATAATGTTCCTTCAGGTTAACCCCTACACCATTTCCCCTCCCATACATACCATGACAGAACTATTTGTGCCCAACTCTGACACACACTGCTGTACACCCATCTGGTCTCTGACACACACAATATATCCACCATTCCCCTGTCCAGCATATCAGCTAGCTCTGTCCCAGTGCCAGTCATACTCACAACATTAACAGTTCCTACCCTCACTACCACACACCTAGCTTTTCACCTCTCTGCCTGCCATATGAGCATCAGACATCCTCCAGGGAATGTCTGTGAAAGCAATGGCTACTGCACTATCAAATGACATATGTGTGTTACAGCAATATGAAGAAAGTGTCACTAATTGTGGCCCATAGCCCACCATGTATCTGCGTTGTCCTACAGATGTCCTGCCCTAACAGGTTGACATGACTGACTGAGCAGTAAGACTGTCATTACGGTGTGCCATACTAACATAGGACAGAAATGTATAGCAGGTATTACCTGTGCATATGTATGTATGGGTGGGTGTACCTGGCTGCCTCATAACAACTGACATGGGATGCAAAACGTCAGGTGAATAAGCTGTACATGTTGTACACGTGGGTAACCTTAGTTTCTGTGCATCCAACAGAGTTACACCTTTTCAGCTACTGGTGGTGTCATTGCCCCGACACAGACATGGGTAGTATAATAAGCATGAGTATCACATTGAAATTGTAGAGGTGGACAACTGTGTTCTGACCCTGTGTCCATGCCTACTACAAGCAGGTATATGACCACCCACATAGCTGTATGGCCTCAGCAATACCTTACTTGTACAACCTGTGTTCACCAAAGTAGAGAAAACCCCTTTACTGGACAGCAGAAATGCACACAGCACATAATGTGATGCTATATTGGTTGTACAGGGCAAAGTAGGAGCAGGCAACCTTTGTCTGAATGAGCATAATAGGTCACAGGTGGATTACTGTAAGGCTGACTATGAGTACAAATTGGACACATCCACTAAGGGCAATCACAAGGCCATCTTCACATATGTCTGCAGTCTCAGAGGCACCAACTCAACCCACCCTGTAATGATAGTCAGTCACAACACATACACACACCATAGCTACAGCCAACCTACTGCAGACAGGTTTAGGGCAGACATCACCAGCCTGGATCACCATCAGTATAGGTGAATATGCACAGCACACACATCCCTCCCCTCATCATCATGGATCACGTCCAAACTGCCTAATCAAAGTTGACAAAAGCAAGTTCCCTTAGGGCCTGATAACATTCCTGTCTGCATCCTACATGAACCCTAGCATATGCTTTCAGCTCCATTACACACTGTATGCAAGCAAAGCCTGAGCACCATTGACATCCCATCTGCAAAGAACATGGCCATTGTCATCCCTCTATACAAACTTGAATGATGAATGGTGGTTTATGCAGTGTACTAGCCCTCATGGTGGGGGACATGACACATCAGGACCAGGAGTACAATGCATATTCATACAGTGCTGCCAGGTACAGGGGTATGATGTTTTTGTACATGGTGGCTAATGAGAGTCCATATGCATGTGCTAGCTCAGTAAAGAACTCTGGCCAATGGTTGAGGTCCTGTGATGTATGGCCTCCAGTTGCCATGCAATGGCAAATGCCTTACACCAATGCGGAGACAGCAGCCTTCACAGAAGTTGTAATCTTAAACTATGGCATCCTTTCCTGCCGTAGCCGGCAAAATCTGCAAGAGCGGACAGCCCTGACGGATGAGATCTGCAGCAGAGTGAATGTGTTGGGCCACCATAGATGCACATATGATCCAGTCAGGCATAGAGCAACTGACCTGATACATCATGCCCGGCAAAGGGCTGCTGCTCTAGTGGGGGACTGTACTGCTGCCGGTGGGGGGAAAGTCGCACAGGCCCCACTTACAGTGACAGAGGAGCTCCTTGTCAACCTTGGGGTAGCCCCTACACAAACTCAAACACAGGAAACAGCAGTTGTGTAGATGGGTGGCACACAGGCAATAGGCAAGGAGCATCCAGGTAAGGCCAAAGTGTACATCGATGTAATGAGGTAGCATTTAAACTGTCTTCTATAGAGTCTCCAGATGCATATGTCAGTGCAGAATGGATTAGTGGATAGAGTGTAATAATGCACACAAGTGCACATCTATGGTGAAGGACAGAAAATTGTGTAATATCATAGTGTGTACTGTACCTGTGCAGAAATGTAGGGTTCATCTTGTAACAATGCCTAATGTGAATCTACTGACAATACCTCTCCCTCACAACTACTTAGGTCCCTCTGGTCTGCACATGGGACAGAAGCCTGAACCCAGTAAGTATGGGGTTTCCCTGTTGTGGCTCACCAGTACCGCAGGTATGCTAAGGCTAATGCATGTGACCATGCACACAGCTGTTACCTTCAGCAATTTGACAATATATGCATGTTCACCTTTGGTGGTATTTACTGCATTGCATCATGGTGGTCATGACAGGGGTCCTATTTGCAGGAGATGTCACATATCTGTAGCATACCTCACAACCTGTCACTGCAGGACATCTGGACAAAGACTGACAAAATAGGGGACAAAGGCCCAAAAATAGGGTTATACTGTAGAAAACAATGGTATATAGTGCATATAAATGGTGAACACACCTGTTAGAATGCCAGGTGTGTGTGATATACAAAAATAACAGCATGATAGACAAGTTCAGAAAACTGCCAACCATTCATGTGACCTATAACCTGAACAATTCAATTGTAAAGTAAATAAAATCTGTCATGGGAACAATAATGACATATAACAATAGTACAACAAGCAAGATGCATATCTGTGCACAAGCTGAAGCTAGTACTGTGTTGAGGCAGTTTTTGATATAACTACAGTAGTACATCTTATTTGGGTACACAACAGCCAACAATTACAGAGACTCTTTGATTAACAGCAACTAATGGTCAGCTGTCCTACCAGGATTATCCCAACATATACCCAGTTACCTGCTCCAACAACAGCCATGGTTCACATAGAGCTGATGAAGCTGCCAATGGACCACATATTTCAGATATATCAGCCTGGAGAAAGGTACCCAAATATTCCCACAGCATTGCACATACAATGGAACACAGTGCAGACAGTCATCAAAAGGTGGGGAAAATATGGGGCTACAGTGACATTGCAAAGGAGGGGACATTCCACCAAAGTATGTGTAAATACAAAACCAAAACTGGCCAGGGAGGCTGCCAGGAGCCCTACAAAAACAGTGAAGGAGTTGCAGGAATCTCCAGCAAGTACTGGGTGTGTACTACATGTCACAACAACCTTCAATGGTCTTCACATGTCCTGCCTATAGGGTAGGATTGGAACATGGCAGAAGTTCCTCACACCAAATAATATCCAGGCCTGGTGAAAGTCTAAAAATAATACATCTGGTCTCCAGAAAGCAAGTGGGAAAATGTGTTATGGTAATATGGGACCATGGTTTTACTGACTGGCCACAATTCTGACAGGTGTGTTGGCAAATTATCACCACTGCACAGCACAACAACACCACCCCCATGGTGAAGCATGGGGATGGCAGTGTCCTGCTTTGGGGTTGCTGTTCACAAGCTGGAACTGGTACTGTAGCCAAGTTAGAGGTGATTATGAACAGTTCCAAACACTGATTCCTTGTGGCTCCAAAACATTCTGGTGTCTACCACATAGCTGTGGATGGTGAGGAATTCCACCTTTCCACACAACAATGGCCCAAATCATACATCCACATAAACAAAAGGATGGCTTCACCAGAACACATGCAATGTTCTGCACTGGCTGAGTCAGAGCCCATACCTATGTCCAATAGGATATATGCAGGGTGGCCTAAAGAGAGGAGTGCACAGGGGATGCCCATGCAATCTGACATAGTTGGAGGTATTTTACAAGGTAGAGTGTGCAGACATTGGCAAGTCAAGATGTGCCATGCTGATAGACACCTTCCCAAGAGGACTGCATGCTATGATTAAATCAAAAGTTGCTTTAACAGAGTATTACTTTAAGGGTGTGCACACTCATGCAACCAGCCTATTGTACCTATTTCAGTTACCAGATGTTACCTGTAACAGATGTGTATGTTGCTTAGTTGGATTACACAGGTTATATGCCATATGAAATGATAGCAATGTTATGACCTGATTTCTGAGGTCTCATGTGATATATCACAAAAACCTGGCATGGTAACAGGTGCGTGTACACTTACTATATCCACTGTAAGCTTGGGAAGTTGTTTGGGTAACCAGCTTTGTTTTAAACTACATGTACTGCAGGTTAGGGAGTTTGCACCTCCAATTAGGACATTACTTAGTGGCACCATTGCACAAGCCAACTACGTATCAGACAAACACAGGAGTTATGAAGAACAGACCAAACATATGAGCCACACATGTAGACATTCAGCAAAACCCTGCACAGTTGGGGTGTATGTTCTGTAGGAGTTGCCACAGTGCTATACAGGTGAACAGCAATAATTTACATAGGGTGCAGAGTGTGTTAGGGGAAGGACCTTCACCTACTAACACCACTCATGTATCCCAGAGGTGTATATTAGTAGTAACAGTAATTGGAAAGAGCTGCACTCCATGATGCTGAGGGTCCATCCAGAGTTTGTAAGTTATTGTCTGACTGTGTGTCATGAATGCCCCCAGTCAACTAATGATAGGTCTGTGCAATGCCTTTGAAGCACCTCAACTGTATGTGTGTGTGTGTGTGTGTGTGTGTGTGTGTGTGTGTGTGTGTGTGCGTGTGTGTTAGTGTATGTGTGTATACCAGCAAACCTTATGGTGCCAGTACTGATTTACATATGTTGTTTTTCCCTCACAGGTGGACATGGTTGCTGTGGTCCCTCACACTCTGATGCTGATGTCAGTGTCTCTGCAGACTCTGACCATGATGACACTCATATTGAGGCACAGGTGGGGTTGCCAGGGGCTGATACTGTGCCATCCATTGGCATCCCAATATTATTAACCCCATCCCTGCACACAGTCACAATGCCCACACATACCCCATCACCAGTGGCCACAGATAATGAACAGTTGGCGGGTGGTGGCATGGAACAGGCTACTGTGGTGACTATGGCAAGTGAGGGTGCAGGCACTAGCCATAGCTAGAGTGCTGGTGAGGTCCAACACAGGCAGATGGGCAGGGGTGCTCAGAGGAGGATAGCAGCCTGTCATGCCTCTGTTGCAAGTACCATGGCAGCAGTCACCAGACGCATGTCTTAGGCTATCATGGGGGCAGAGGCACATAATGAATGTAATAACAGACATATATGCAGAGTCGTGGATGAGCACGTCCCTGGTGTCCATGCAATATGAACTCACTGCAGCCATCTGTGAGCATACTGGGGTCATAGATAGATGGTGGGGGGAGACCTTGGCACTCCTCGACTGTGGAATATCTGTGCTTGAGTGTTTGGTGGACACTGGCCAGCAGCCATGTGGCTGTAGGGCAGAACCACAATCAGCTGAGGTTCTACGTGTCTGTGCACCATCACATTCCCATGGTGCCAGTACCACCAGCACTACTGAAGGGGGTATGCTGTCCACGCCACGATGCAGCAGGCCATGGGCATGCTATCCTGGCCAGTCCCAATAGGGATGCAGATCCAGCAGGCAACAGCCACCAGCAGGGAGTAGTACGGCATCTGGACTCGGCCCTGGTGGTGCTGGTGATACCCTCAGCGGGCCCAGTTCCCATGTCCATGGCCAGTGACAGCGAACTGTACAGTCTGCCATGTATGGCCCACAGCTGTCCAAAATACCCCTGTGTAGGTCACCCACATGGTGTAGCCTTGTGCGTACAAACACACACACATCACCATCAGAAAAGTCACCTCCACATACACACACACTCACACACATACACACACACACACACACACACACACACACACACACACACACACACATGCACATATATATACACACACACACACACACCACCCCTGCACTGCCCTTTTAATGAACACCCCCTCCAAGCACACACACATGAGGTAAGCTGTGTGGCCCAGCCTAGGCTTCTGGCAAACCCACACAACTCCCTGTGCATATGATGATACCTGTGCCACATCCATGTCATCAATACCATTGATGCAGGGACATGCTTTTATGGGTCAGATGCACAGGGTGACTTTAGTAGAGTGTAGCTATTTCATACTGAATAAGGTGCTGTCATCTGGCATTTTTAATGGCTATAAATCAGAGTGTGTGTCTACCATTTCAACCATGAAGCATTATTGGTGTTAGTAACACTAAGCGAATGTGTTCTCACATTCTGTTCTCTGTTTGTGTTCCAGGTGTCTGTGTGTCAGCAGGATGTGGCCCTGCAGATATCACCAAAAAGGGGTATGGCAGTGTAGTAAAACATTGACCACGTCATTGTCAGGGTATAGCTGTATCTGCACACATTTCACAGGTCTATGTAACAGTTCTTGCATGTGCCTCACAGCTTATAGAGCTGAGGGGTTGTATCCCCGTCTATGGTGCTTGACATCAGCTCTGGTATAGTGGACAATAGTAAGTATGGTGGGTGGAACACACCTCAGATTGCTAACACCCTCAACCCCAGAGGATATTGTGTCAACCAAACACACAGAGAAAACTATTCATGCCATGCTATTTTAGCTTGTATTATATCAACTGTCTCTTACTGAAGTTTGAATTGTTTTTGTGGCAGTTTATTCATTATTGGAGTATTGAATAAACATATTTTTTATCACAATTTTAGCAGTGATTTCACTGGAAAGTGGTGGTTCGTTTCTTCATCGAATGTTTTTTGTTGTTCACAACACGCGCGCGCGCACACGCACATGCACACACACTCACATGCACACACACACACACACACACACACACACACACACACACACACACACACACACACACACACACACATACACACACACACACACACACACTTGCCAGTACAGACATTAGCAGACCAACCTATCTTGTTATTTGTACCATACTATTCCATACTGTTGCACAAGGCTTATAGGGCTGACGAGAGTACAGTTGATGTGAGGAGTGGACCTCATGCAGTAGGCTAAGCAATATGCACTGTGTGTACCATGGCATAAAATATGAGTCCATCCCATCCAATGGATGTTCTCACATAAACACACACACACAAGATACTCTTCTCCCATACACATTTTCCAGGACTGGGAGTAGAACCCCTACCTATCTATTTATTGTTCATAGGTTCATAGGTTCATAGGTTCATACTAGGCTATCTGCCCTAGTGCATTTATAAGCCTAGCCAGAATGTGTTTGGCTTTTGACACCCATTTTAAATTTATTTTGCTATGCTCTTTTTCGAGGTTAGTATACTGTGCCTCTGTCTAACAGTGTCTACATTGTTATGCATGTATCGCATGTGCCACAGAGGTTATGGGGTGACACTTGTTTAAAGGTACTTCTAAGATGAGGGACATCACCAGGCCTTGCAAATTATGACAATGGGTGATGTACTGGGTGAAAGAGGCCACAAAATAATGTAACCTACACATATACACACTTACACACAATAATACATGCACACACACACACACACACACACACACACACACACACACACACACACACACACACACACACACACACACACACACACACACACACACACACACACACACACACACACACACACACTTCTCAGAACTCATGTTAGTACCCCTAGCTATGTGGTTATTGGTATTATAGTGTTATGCAGTTACCACACACACTACAGAGCTTATAGGTTGTGGAGTGTCCCAAGGTACCTATATAGTGAATGACATCTCCAGCACTTGTAAGCTATGACAATGGCAGTTGCACTGGGTGAGACGGGCAACCGACTACTTTCACCCACATGTTTACACTCACAAACACTTTCAGATGCACTAATGCACACACACACACACACACACACACACACACACACACACACACACACACACACACACGCACATTTTATGGAACTGAGATCCATGGGTTCAAAGAGTCATAGGTGTGTACGTGGCAAATGGCCATGGAGGCTTTACAAGGCTACCGTATGAGAATACACTGGCATCATGCCACCTGATGATGATACTTCCCAGTGTGTCTATTGAGTGTAGTCACTGGAGTGATTCCCAGGGTGGGTATTTTATTCCCCATCCTCTCCTCCTGATTTCTCTTGAAGACGGCCAGTGATGTGCTCAGCTTGACATGTATGTGGTGTCTATTCCATATCGTGGCTAGTCTCTGGGTTGTGAACCTGTCCCTCCAGCATGTCCTGTTGATTGTGAGGCTGGGGTTGAGGTATCTGGGGATGTTGTGTGGACAGATTGGTTTCCTTGGATGTAGCATTCCTGAAAAGGTTGGGTCAGACATGACTGTGTATGTCAGACAGAGATTACACCCAAATGCAGTTGTTGGAGTATGTCCGTATGAGGCAAGTGTGTTTGCAGCCTCTCCTGTTGTTGCTGGTGTCCAGTGGGGTACATGGCAAATGGGTCATAGTACACACTGATTGGCCTACTGAGGGGAATGTACAGGGAAACACTGTCCTTTTACCTCCCGGATTCAACACCCTGAGTCAGTAGAAGTGACACATGGAAGGACTTTCAGAAGACAGTTTCACTGTGGGGGCCACCATAGAGCTCACTGTCAACCTGTGTTTCCAGTTCCATTCTACCAACATCAGTGTTCAGTGAACTACCATCAATGTATTACTTTATGAGAGCCATGTCATACCAAAATGGGATGGCGGCACATCATCTACCATTGAGCTTATGTCCAGGGTTCTGGCAAAATTCATAGGCCTCAGAGAGGCCTTTGTGAAGGATGTGAACCTCTTGTGGGGGAATAATAATAGCACCCACCTTGTAGTCATCTGCATACATTGTCACCTGGAGCACCTTTCTATTGGGCTGGTCCTCAGAAGTGTGGGTCCCAAACATGAGTGAGCCCAGGTCCACAACCTGTGAGACTCCACTCGTGATTGTTCAGCAGTCTGATATGGAGTCTGCTGCTTTCACACTGTGGGTTTTATCTGTGAGCCAGTTTGCAGGCCACCTACTGATGTAGGTGTGGCTGCCTATCTGAGTGTGTTTGTGTATGATTCTTGAGTGGGGAGAGATATCCAAGGATTAGATGGGCAGCTTATCTTGTTGTCTATTCCATACTGTCACATAGTTATTGCACATGGCACAATGCTTATAGGGCTGCAAAGTGTCTACAGGTCCCACTACAGTGGATAACAACTGGGGCCTTGTAATGTGGACACTGGGACATGTACTGGGTGGGCAAAAGCAAAAAGTAGTAAAACCCACCCCCCCAATGGATATGGTTCTCACACAAATGCAACATTCACACACACAAGCTTGTCCAGGCTGAGATTAGAACCCCTACCTATCTATTTATTGTTACTACTGTTTTACGCATTGATCACACATGCCACGGAGCTTATAGGGTGAAAGTTGTCCAAAGGTATTTCTAAGGTGAGGAACTTCAGCAGCCCTTGTAAAGTATGCCAGTGGGTGATGTACTGGGTGAGTAAGGCCACAAAATGCTTTAAACTGCACATGCACACACTTACACACACACACAAACACACACACACACACACACACACACACACACACACACACACACACACACACACACACACACACACACACACACACACACACACACACACACACACACACACACACACACACACACTTGCCAGAACTGGGATTAGAACTCCAATCTACATAGTTATTTGTATTATACAGTTATCTCATGTGCCACAGAGCTTATGGGGCTGAAGCATGAAGAAAGGGACTTCTCATGTGACTGATATCTGCAAGACTGCTAAAGTAGGAAAAGGGAAGTATACTGGGTTTGAATGGACCCAAAAGCTTAAACTTGTAAACACACACACAGACACACACACACTTTAACATTTGCCAGAACTGGGATTAGAACCTCTACCTAACTAGTTATTTGTACTATAGTAAGGGACTTCCAAGGTGACTGATATCTACAGGACTGCTAAAGTGGGAAAAGGAAAGTGTACTCGGTTTAAATGAACCCAAAAGCTTTAACTTACACACAATTTCATGTTTACCAGGACTGAGATTAGAACTCCTACTTAACTAGCTATTTGTATTAAAATGTTACACAGTTATTGCATGCACCACAGAGCTTATGGGGGAGTGAAGTCTGACGAAAGGGACTTCTAAGATGACTGATATCTGCAGGACTGCTAAAGTGGGAAAGTGGAAGTATACAGTGTTTGAATGGACCCAAAACCTTTAATTTGTGAAAACACACATATGTTAACATTTGCCAAGACTGGGATTAGAACCCTTACCTCACTAGCGATTTGTACTATAATATTACACAGTTATCACATGTGCCACAGACCTTACGGGGTAGAGACCTGACGAAAAGGACTTCTAAGGTGAATGATATCTGCAGGACTGCTAAAGTAGGGAAAAAGGAAGTGTACTGGGTTTGAATGGACCCAAAAGCTTTAACTTGTAAACACACATGAACACTTTGACATCTGCTAGGACTGAGACTAGAACACCTTCATAGCTAGTTATTTGTATTATAGTGTTACACAGTTATCACATGCACCACAGAGTGTATGGGGCTGAAGCCTCATGAAAGGGACTTCTAAGGTGACTGATATCTGCAGGACTGCTAAAGTAGGGAAAGGTAAAGTGTACTGGGTTTGAATGGACCCAAAAGCTTTAACTTGTAAACACACACACTTTGACATTTGCCATAACTGAGATTAAAATTCCTACCTAACTAGTTAGTTGTACTATAGTGTTACACAGTAATCATACATGCCACAGGGCTTATAGGGCTGATACTTGACAAAAGGGACTTCTAAGGTGACTGATATTAGCAAGCCTGATAAAGTGGGAAAGGGGATGTATACTGGTTAGAATGGACCCAAAAACATTAGCTTGTAAACACACACTCAGACATTTATTTGCCAGGATTGAGATTAGAACTCCTACCTTACTAGATACGTGTATTATAGTTTTATACAGTTATCTCACACACCCACAGAGCTTATAGGGCTGAAGCTTGATGAATGGGACTTCTATGGTGACAGACATCTTCAGGACTGCTAAAGTAGGGCAATGGAAAGAGCACTGGGTGGGGAAGGCATGTTAATGCCTGGATCCTACTAAGTGCATGAGCATGCCTAGTGTGACCTTCTATAGTACATGTGGGACTCCATTCCAGTGACTGTTGTACTCCAGTTCAGTTTGTTTTGTGCTACAGCCATATTTATCAACCTCTTGGTGCAGGATATCTGAAGATAGCCTATCAAAATGGGGGAACAATGGGCCATATGGTGATTGTGGCGATTTCTCTCAGTAATGTATGGGTTGTTAAGGTTACAGGGCTTGTTTTAGCAGACATTTGACATATATGCTGTTTGACACTGCCATGTATTGTTTCAGTCCCTTGTGACATACCTCTTCAAATCATCACAGTGATTTACCAGGGGAATACAAGACGGATGATGCACACACCGAAATTATGGGTTAAATGCTATGCGTTCTTGCACAATCCAGCCTGTTAAGAGATGTGCCTATGAGCAATTGACTGCTGGAGCTGTGGAAATGGTCCAGCACCTTGGTGATATATTACAATGGTGGAATCTCTGTGCATTTCTTTTCTGGCCTGGTCTAATTTCCAGTCCATGATTGGGTAATATAAGTCAGACAGGACCAGGGTGACAGGCAGACTCCAGATAGATTTGTAGGGGATAAGATATGGGTGTGTGTGTCCTGGGTCAGATATATTTGCCTATAGCTGCCAGTGCTTTGCATAGGGGTCTGCTCAAAGACTAACTGCACTTGGAAGGTTTTGTGTGTGTCAGATTGTTTGACCAGCCTGGAGGTGTGTGTTTATCTGACATATATGTATGGCCTACCTCATTTTCCTTGGCTGGTCACATTTTGGGGTCAGGATGTTGCATTGTATGAGTGATCATGGAAGGGTGTGTTACTCCCCATGGCTGTGGGCCAGGGTTCTGTGGCTGCAGACATGCTACCATCGTCTAGGTTTAGGACTGCCTGCAATGAGTGCATTCCCATGTTTAGACTCCTAGCCCTGCCTGTCGACTGTACAGAGTATCACAGAATGTCCACATTCATGACTCATATATCTTGGTTATGCAAATGAGTGTGGTATTCAAGGAAAAGTGTTTTGAAAGTCACTCAGGGTTGAAGTTAGATATTACTGACAGTTGACATTGCAGTTTCTGACTTCGTACCCATCAGACATTCCATGCTACTACAATCATTCCATCAACTTTATTACATTATTAGAGCAGTATTTCAAAGGTGTCTTTCTCTTTGGACCTTTTTCACACCATTATTCATGGCTTTGGCCAGATTTCTGGCTCTCTGACAATGGCAGGTTTTCTCCTAGCAGTTAGCAGCATGACCTTTCTTTGCATTTTGTAGACTGTGCTATGTTGGTGTTATGCACCCCATGACACTCCCTAACAGGGCACTGTGGGAGAGGCATGAGCAGTTTCCACAGGCCTGTAGGCCAGGTGTGACAGATGCAGACCATCTGTAGCAAAGCAGTGCATTCTGATGATCATATGTTCCCAGTCTGCTGGCAGTGGACAACCCTGGGATGGCACCAGTAAGTTGACTGTGGGTGTTATTGACAATTGCTTTCTGTTTGTGTTGAGTCATCACTCTAGTTGACAGCCAGATGCGGCTAAAGGTTAGGGACATGTTACTGCATTTCTATGGGACTATGGTGTGTGTGTGTGTGTGGGGGAGTGACACATCTGTACACAATACACATTTGAAGAGACTGCTGATACTTGCTTAACATTTTGGTCCCATTTAGCAAAGTGGTGTGCCCTATCTTTCAGACTACAGGCATAACAGTATCGACCACAGATCAGATTTTTCTGGCATAGACATTTGTACTTTCAGACTTCTTACCTTTCAAAGCCATACTGCCACTGACAGACCTGCTGTGATATCACTGTGTAAAAGTCTGTAGGTGGGGATTTCCTGGATGTTGCTATGTGGGGGCCTTTGCCAGGCAATTCCGTATGGTTTTCTACAGCTGATCTGCTGGGTGAGGCTGGGGGCGGGTATGGGACCCGTACTTTAACATCCATGCATGGGACCTATGACACCCCCATTTATTTGGCTCACCACATATACTGCATTGGTATTTGTCAACTAGGGTGGTACTGCATGGTGTGGGTAGACCAGTACTGGGAATACATTCCCGCTGTCTCACAGAGCTGTCAGTTGTCTGCTGCTATCCCAGTAAGCCACCCTATTCCCTAGCATGCTTGAATCAATCCCATAGATATGCTATCAGAACATTCCACTCCATTTATTAATTTTGTTAAGGAGACTGACTTACTTTGTGCCTGAGGCTGTTGTGAGGATGGTGCTTGAGGGCTGACTATGTCGGATGCACACAGTACACTGCCTATATATGGTAGGGTATAGGTGCTATGCTGTTTGGCATACATTTTACTGTGTGTGCGAGTCAGAGAGAGAGATCAGTCCCTCGAGTCCTACAGTGTCAGTGTATGTGCTATGCATTGCTTCTTTGTCAAGGACAGGGCATACTGGGCTTGCCTCCTTCTGCCTACAGGAGCAGGCTCAAGATGTTCCTCCTCCAAGTCCTTTTGTGCCTGTGGAGACCTTGGCAATGGTGGGGGGGGCTGCGTGGCCCTTCCCTGTTTTGTTCCTACTGCAGCTATTTCCACACGATCATATTGTGTAGCACGGCACATACTATGACCATGTGTGCAGATGTGGCTGGAGAGTACTGCAAAGCTCCACTGGATATGTCAAGGCAGCAGAACCATGACTTGAGCATCCCAAACGCACGTTCTATAATGATTCTGGTTTGTGCTTGTGCATCATTATGGCATTCTTGTGTGGTTGTATGTGCATTTCTGACAGGTGTCATCATCCACGGCTCCAGTGCATAGCCAGAATCCTTCATCAGATGGCCATATGGGATGGCCCCACTGGCAAACATCCAGTACAGCTGTGATGAATGCCAAATGTGGGAGTCATGATAGCTTCCAGGGCTGCCAGCACACACATTCATGATAATGCCCTGGGCATCAAACATGACCTGGCATTTGAATGAGGGGAACCCCTTGTGGTTTAGGTAGACCCTACCCTGTTCACAGGGTGGTGCTTTGATGTGGATGTGCGTGCAGTCTATGGCACCCAGTACCTCCAGGTATTTTGCTACATGGTGGAAGAGACGCATATTGCTGGTCCTCTCCTCACAGGTGCTGGGGAAGTAAATGTGCTCAGCTGGATGCAGTCACATGGCATCCAGGAACTAGTGGAGTATCCTGGATGCAGATGCCTGTGAGACACCCATGATAACCCCATTAGTTCTTTGGAAAGTACCTGTAGCTAGTATTCTTAAGGCTACACATACCTTTGTTTCCACTGGGATGGGTTCCCCTCTGTTAGTTCTAGGTCTGAGGCAAGGCCGGCACAGTTCATAAAGTTGCTGAAGTATGTCCCTGTCCACCCTGTAGCACTCTACTATCTCCAGATTATGTAGCCCCTGGTAGGTTACCCTGGCTCTGAACACTCTTCTCCTCCTCCTTGGTCTGAGTTGGTTGTCAGCATTATCCTCCTCACCACCCTCAGTCTCTACCACATACTGATAGTCAGAGCAACAACAGCCCCTAACATGTTTTGTTAGCTTAAAATTCCCCCGAATGTGTACACCAGTGGTGTAGAGTTTGTGGGAAAAAAACAGACTGAAAGGTGTTTGCATAGTTTATAGTAGTGTGCTGGGCTGCTGCCTGTGTAATTGGCTGATTCGGGTACATTCCACCTGCCAGCTCTAGTAGTTCTCCTTGATTGCCTTCCTTCTGCTGTTTCCCCTTCCCATGTCTTCCCGTTTAAACCCTGATGTGTGCCACACATTCCCTGTGCTCAAATGTAAAGAGTTCTGCTATTCTCTGTTTTTTTTTTATGTTTTTTTAGGACCAGTGCACACCGTACATACCCGTTTAGCTAAAGTAAATATTTTCAAGCAGAACTGGCCCTCCCTGGACTCGAACATGCTCTGCATTTCATGGAATAGGACAATACAGCCTCAGACACACCCCCCTTCATTAGCTGTGCTTAGCTCAGGGCAAACATGGGTCTTTGAGCTCCAATGTGCTTACAGCAAGCATGATAAACCCCTTTTCGTGTTAGCTGCTCCTCCTATGTGCATGGTGCTGTTAGAAAACCTACACAGTTAGGTGCAGTCTGACACTTAGAAGAAATTTGTGATTCAGTGTAAATCCCCTCATTTGCATACACCACTGCCTTACTCCATAGTTACCACACTTAGGATGAGCCTTTCTCCTTAGCAACCACTATTGCCTGGTATTGTTTTCATTCTGCATGCCATTGACTATAATGGCAAAATGCAGATTTCTGTAAAAATTGCTTTTCCCCCTTTTTCTTTTTTTTTATTTTTGGCATGATCCCATTTGCAAGTGCTGCCCTATGCTTAAATGGCCGAGATAAGCCAAAACAAAGTTTTATTTTACAAAATTAAAACTATTTTTCATGCCAATGGCCATATATTTGGCCATTGGCATGCCTACTACATATTGTTTTCATTCTGCATACTTTATAGCTTTCGAGCTGTCATGCCTCCATTTTCTCATTTGCAGAAATGTATTCAGCTGGTAACTGAATACATTTCTGCTGGTTACACTATTCGTGCACGAACACCTGCCTGCTTGCTGAATCACTAATTCACCTCATTTGCATAGTTTTCACCAGCAAATGAGGTAATTAGCATAAGGCAGTGGTGTTCATGCAGGAATAGTGCAGGAGCACTCGTGCATGTCCCGGGAGCTGTATACTGAATCGCTCGGCGGACATATTGCGTGCAGCAGCTCCTGCACTATTCCTGCATGTCTAAACTGACCTTCCTAATGCATACACTTAAAAGAACTATATAATATGCATAAATAAGTAGATTAAATTAAAAACAGACATACAATAATCGATTCAAAACATTAATGAAAAGCAGATTTTCAAAAATGGAACTTGTGGAATGACACCAAATTAAGAAATAAGAAAAGAGTAAACAGTAACTTCTAATAATACTTTTCCTATCAGCACAATTAGAATATGCCAGCTGTAGTGCTTTATAGCTGAAATCAAATTTAATTAGTCTTGCTAAGATATCCTATTGTGAAACAGTCTCCCAGAATCAGCAAGCTCTGCACGGAGTGCAGGAATAGTGCAAGAGCGGCTGCATGCAATATGGCTGACGAGAGATCCAGGAATGAGCTCTTGGGATGTGCACGAGCACTCCTACACTATTCCTGCACGGACATCACTGCTATATGCTAATTACCTCATTTTCTGGTGAAAACCATGCAAATGAGGTGAATTAGTGATCCAGGAAGCAGGCAGGCGTCTGTGCAGGATTAGTGTAATCTGCAGAAATGTATTCGGTTACTAACCAAATACATTTCTGCAAATTACAAAATGGAGATGTAACAGCTCTAAAGAAAGCATGTATTCAACAATGTAGTAGGCATGTCAATGGCCAAATATATGGCCATTGGCATGAGAAATAGTTGCAAAATTATAAAAAAAACCTTTTATTTTTTTTGGCCGATTTTGGCCATTTAAGCGTAGGGCAGCGGTGCGCAAAGAGGACCGTGACGAAAATATGAAAAAAGTTGGAAATAAACTTTTAAACCCAAATCAGCATTTTGTCATAATAGTCAAGGGCATGCATAATACAACAATACCAGGGAATAGTGGTTGCTAAGGGGGAAGGCTCAGTGTGAGTGTGGTAACTAGGAATTAGCATTCTGTTTTATGCAAATGAGGGGCTTGATACTGAATCACAGGTTTCCTCTCAGTGTTAGCTTGCACCCAACCATGTAGGTGCAGCAGCACCATTGTATAACAGGTAGATGACCTTATAAGGGGGAGTGTCATGCATGCTGTAAGTCTATTGGAGGTCTGTGGCCCGGGTTTGCCCTTAGCTAAGCACAGTTAAAGAAGGAGGTGTGTCTGAGGCTGCCTAGCTGTGTTTACATTGCCTAAACGGGTGTACATGCCACACACCAGGTTTTAAATAAAAAAAAAAAAAAACAGGAAATAACAACTCTATTCACATCTGAGCACTGGGTATGCACGCCACACCTTGGAGCTTAAAAGGGAAGGCAATGGGAAGAGAAAACAGCAGTAGGAAGGCAATCAAGGAGAACTAACATAGCTGGCAGGTGAAATGTATCAGAATCATCCAATTACACATGTAATGGCCTAGCACACTACTATAAACTATGCAAACACCTTCTATTCTGTTTTTTCCCACAAACTCTACACCACCGGTGTACACAGATGAGGAATTTTACCTGACAAAACTGACAAAATATTTGGGGCTGCTGTTGCTCTCATACATCAATATGTGCAAGAGGCTGAGGGTGGTGAGGATGTGAATGCTGATGACTGACTCACAGTGAGGAGAAGTAGAAGAGTGTACAGACCCAGGGTAACCTACCAGTGGCTATATGAGCTGGAGATAGTGGAGCACTATAGGGTGGACAGGGACATCCTACAGCAAATTGTTGAGCTGTGCTGGCCACACCTCACACACAGAACCAAGAGAGGGGGAATCCATCCCAGTGGATACTAACATATGTGTAGGCTTAAGAATACTAGCCACAGGTACCTTCCAAAGGCAATGGGGGATATCATTGGGATCTCACAGGCATCAGCATCCAGGGTACTCCACCAGTTCCTGGATGCCATGTCACCACATGCCGGTGAGCACATTTACTTCCCCAGCACCTGTGAGGAAAGGACCAGCAATATTCATCTCTTCCACCAAATAGCAGAATACCCTGAGGTAGTGGGTGCTATAGACTGCACACACATACACATCAAAGTACCACCAGGTAAGCAGGGTAGGGTCTATATAAACTGCAAGGGCTTCACCTCCATCAACTGCCAGGTTGTGTGCGATACCCAGGGCATTATCTTGAATGTGTGTGCTGGCAGCCTGGAAGCTATCATGACTCCCACATTTGGCATATGACACAGCTGTACCAGTCATTTCCCAGTGGGGACATCCCATACAGCCACCCAGTGGGGGATGCTGGTTACACACCGGAGCTGTGGCTGATGACACCCATCAGAAATGCACACACACCCAAACAAGAACTCCATAGTGAGGCACATGCACAAACCAGAATCATAATAGAGCATGCGTTTGGGATGCTCAAGTCACGGTTCCACTGCCTGGACATATCCGCTGGAGCCTTGCAGTACTCTCCAGCTACATGTACACAAATGTTCATAGTATGTGCCATGCTACACAATATGATCCTGAAGAAACAGCTGCAGCAGGAACAGTATGGGGCAAGGCAACACAGCCCCCCACCATTGCCAAGGCCATTACAGTCACAGAGGGACTCAGAAGAGGAACAAACTTAGCCTACCCATGTAGGCAGAAGGAGGAGTGCCCAGTATGCCCAGGCCTTGGCAAAGAGACAACGCATAGCACATACACTGACATGGTAGGAACCCAGGGAATGACACCTCTCTCTAATTTGCAAATACAGTAAAATGGATGCCAAATATGACACTACCTGTGCTTTTCCATGTAGAGGGAGTGTAGTATGAGCATCCAACATAGTCAGCCCTCCAGCACCATCCTCAATATTGACACAGCCACAAGGTAAGTCACTATTCTTATCAATTGCTGAATGGAGTAGTATGTTCAGATAGTTGTACCTATGGTATGGATGTGAGCATGCAAGGGAATCAGGTGGCTGAATGGGTGGCAGCAGATAGTGGACACCTATATGGGCAGCATGAAATCCATAACAAATACTGGTGTCAACATACTAGGCAGTACTAGGCAATGTGACAAATCCTACTGCTGTACTTGTGGTGGCCCAAATGTGTGTCCATAGGACCCACACATGCATGTCAGTGAGGCACACATACCCATCACCAGTCTCAGACAGCAGGGCAGGTATAGATGACCATAAGGAAAGGCTGGGCTAAGGCCTCCATTTGATGGCAATGGTTAACAGCCCCCCTCCAGACCTACACAGACAAACTCTAACAGGTCTGGCAGCTGTATGTTAGGTATAAAGGGTAAGAAGTCTGAAACTGAAATATAGGCAAATAAAACCTAAGATCTGTACTCTAATGATATGCCTCCAGTCTGCATGATAGGTCAGAATACAAAATGAAATGGAAGCCAGTAGAGTACCTGAAATACCAGTACAGTCATAGAAAATGTTTAAAGTCGTCAGATGTGTCACCCCCACAAACCTATGTAGAAATGCAGTAATATGGAAGTGTGAGGTGTAATAAGAGTGGAGCACAGATTACCTGAGCTGGCCCAATCTACAGGATCGATTGTTGCATGTGTAAAATATGCAGGGATTCATGTGTTAGGTTGTGTTCAATATTGTCCGGAAGTGGTCAACATGTAGTCATGGAGGGTTGTTTCTCGGTGGCCTATGGGCAATACTGTGGATGACAGGGCCATGTTCCAACAACTGCAGTGCCAACCATAATGCTTCTCAGCAATACCCATGTCAGCAGTTGTCCATACTCACTGTCCAGATGTCAATATATGTCACAGTCTGAAAGATGGACATGCTTTGAATGTGAGCCCAGACATACACACAGTACACAGGTGGAAGTACCCTAGACAGAGTAAATAAAATGTAACTGTCAGCTGCACACAACTTTGGAATTGTGCATACAGGTTAACAGCACATTAGTTGTCTGTGTAGTATGAAACACTGGTGTAGTCTGGGCAATCACTGGCAGACCACAAAAGGCACAGTTATGAAGTAATGAGAGACTGCTTATGTCCCCACACAAGGCAGCATAAGGGGGATGTCCCATGTATATCTGTGAGTCAGCTGCAAGATGCTTCCATATCACACATACACTCAGCTCACCCCACTATCAGCCACAGGTTTATCACAGGTCATATCCTTGCTGTTGGGAATGAGTACAGTATGACCCCCACTTCTGTATGGGAATACCCACAGAATGCAGCATGGTCAAGTGGTGTCCCATGCAGGTGTGTCCCTAGCTGTAAGCAGCACCCTGTCAGCATCCAGACCAATGGATTAATATGGACAGGAACTATTGCCATTAATACCTCGCACACTTACCCTATCACCCCAAGGGAATCCGGTGGCTCACAGCCTGGGAATGTAGGAGTGACAGAATGCACTGGCCTGCTACAGATGGCCTGCATCACTACAAAATGGCCTACAGTCCTCTGTCAAAGGCCTGTGCCTCACCTGTAGTGCCAAGTTATGTTATCTCATGGGGTCCCAACTAACAACATAACACAGTCAACAGAACACAAATGCAAAGCCATGTTGACAAATCCCAGTAGCATGCCCACCATGTCCTACTGCATGAACTGTGGACCAATCCCTAAATACCGCCCGGATGAAGGGACAACTATAGAGATACTTCTCAGATATCGCTCGCATAATGTTAGGAAGAGGATAGAATAACAGAGTGGGGGGCGTAGAAGCATGGACCTCATGGATTGTGTGAAGTCTGAAACTATGATGTGTGCCCATACTACCTCTGCCTACAAACCCAGTAATGGGTGGCTACAAACCTGCTTGTAAACCACAATGTGAAGAGGAACTGACCAGATATATAATCCCTGCCTCTGGGTAACCTGGGTGAATCTGTACAGCTGGGAGGTATGGCCACAGCCGGATATGGACATTTTGTTACGTCGATATATGTACAAGAATGGGAACTTCAGCCACCATAGCACCAAGGGGCTGGACCATTTACACAGACCCATCAACAACTGTCTGCAGCTACCCCTCCAGAATGGCATGACTGTGCAAGAATATGTAGGCTGCAGACCTCAATACTGCACAAAGCTTCATTCATCTTGTATTTCCCAGGAAATAACTGTGAGCAAATAAGTATATCTGTCAGTAGCTGATGACATAATACAAATTAGGGTAAAACAGTACATATGTCTGAATATCTCTGCTAACACCAACCATGTAACACAAGCAGCACAGACAGCAATGGCTACAGTATCCCACTATATGTCCCACATTGTGACTCCGTATTGTCAACATATCTACAGATGTCTTGCAGAAACAGGTTGCTAGCTGTAGGTGTAGAAAGCCAAACCCTGGAGTAGAGTACAACCTACCTGGAATGGATTCACACACTCAGTACAGAAGGTCATACTGGGCATGCTCCTACACTTAGTGAAATGAAGCCCATGTCTGACAACACAGTGGACTATACATATCTGTCTGTGCACACACACCACATTGTACGCCATTCATGCTTTGCACACATATTGGATAGGAATACTCACAAATATCCAAGGCCAATACACTATAATATGTCAAACATACACACACAGAGATTTGGGGAAGAGAGAGACCTATGGTGGCAGAGAGATTTCCATTATGATGCCTGTCCCACCCACCACACATCCAATTGGCTGATATCACATGATGTGCTGATGTCAATCTCTGTAGCCATTCCTTTTGGTAGCCCTCAGCCCTATAGTGTCTGTGGTGCTTGTGATAACTGTGTAACATGATAGTACATGTCAGTATTCATCTAGCATTTGTATACCCAGTCCTGTCAAATGTAAAGTTGTGTGTGACTGAGTGTGTGTGTGTTTCCAGAGGAATAGTTTATGGCCCATTCACACACACTGCATTTCCCATTGCCCATGTTAGCACTCCTCCTTATGTCAGTCACCTTGAAATAACCCTCTGGCAAGTCTCAGCCCTATAAGCTGAGTGGCACTTACGATATGTCTGTAATACTGTAGTTTAGAAAACTAGTTAGGTGCGAGGTCTAATCCCAGACATGGCAACTGTGAAACTCTATGGTTTGTGTGTAGAGATGAATGATTTTGAGGCCATTCACACTCACTACACCTCTAATTGCCCTACTTTAGCATGCCTGCAGATGTCAGTCACCTTGAAATAACCCTTTGGAAAAGTGCCAGCCCTATAAGCTCTGTGGTGCTTATGATAACTGCATAATGCTATAGTGTAGGAGTTCTAATCCCAGACATGGCAACTGTGAAATTGTGTGTGTGTGTGTGTGTGTGTGTGTGTGTGTGTGTGTGTGTGTGTGTGTGTGTGAGACAGAGTGTGTGTGTGTATTTGATGATACCTAATTTTATGGACATTGACACTTACTACTCTCTCCTTACCTCTCCTTTAGCACTGCTGCTAATGTTAGTCACCTTCAAAGATACCTTTGGACATCTCTTCAGCATATAAGCTCCATAGGACTTGTGATAACTGTGTAATGCTATTATGTAGCATACTAGTTAGGTAGGAGTTCTAATGCCAGATACGGCAACTGTGAAACTGGATGGGAGAGAGTGTGTGTGTCTTTGATGATACCTGATTGATACCTGATTTTATGGACATTTACACTTACTACTCTCCCCTTACCCCTCCTTTAGCACTGCTGCTGATGTTAGTCACCTTCAAAGATACCTTTGGACAGCTCTCCAACATAAAAGCTCCATGGTGCTTGCAATAACTGCATAATACTATAGTGTAGCATACTAGTTAGGTAGGAGTTCCAATCTCAGACATGGCAGCTGTGAAACTGTGTGTGCTTGTGTGAGAGAGTGTATGTGTCTTTGATGATACCTGATTTTATGGACATTCACACTTACTACTATCCCCTTACCCCCCTTTAGCACCACTGCTGATGTTACTCACTTTCAAACAAACCTTGGCACAGCTCTCCAACATGTAAGCTCTACGGCACATGCCATAAATGTGGAACAATGTAATAGCAGTAGCTCTATGGGTTGAATCTCATCCGTGGCAAGTGTGTATACAAATGTCTACTTATGTATGTCTGTATGCCAAATATTTTGCCCCATTTACACCCAGTACACATCTCAGTGCCTGACTTTAGCAGTCCTGCAGATATCACCCACATTAGAAGTACCTGTTGCCAACGCTAAACAATGTGAGATCAGTGGTGCATGTGGTAAATTTGTAACATAATGGTCCATACAGACTGTTAGATAGAGGTTTGAACCTCACCCTGGCAAATGTGTGTGTAGGATAAAATTATTTTTGGGATCGCTCACCCACTACATCACCCAATGCCAGTATTTACAAGGACTGGTAATGTTCCTCACCTTAGAAGTACCTTGGGATAAGATCCATCCTATAAACTCTGTGGCATGCACGATAAATGCAGTATACTGTAGTAGCAATAGCTAGGTAGGGGTTTGAATCTTAGTACTGGCAAGTGTTTTAGTGTGTGTCTGTTATCGGTACCCTGTGTGGGGGTTGCTGTGATGATGTAATAACAGGATCCACTGTGGGGCAGGTTTTGCTAAATTATTATGTTGAGAATCTAGTGTATGTCACAATCTCCACCTTACAAGGCCAACAGATGTCAAACACCAGAGAGGTTGGTGTAGACAATCCATACCCCTAGATGTGACAGTATGAATTGATGAACAATATAGGCAACCCTTCTATTACTCAGAAAACACTCTCCACCCACGTCTCATACACAAACACAATTGGCTAGGTAAAAAGCACTATATTGGTAGTTCTCTGCATATTGCCTCACAGATAGTAACCACAGTGTGATTGCAGTGGACTACATGCCTGTTGACCACAATAGTGCAACTGACATCAGAAAATACTTTGATGTGTTACATCTCCTGACTGAGTGTGTGTTATCCAGTAAGTAAAAGGACATGGCACCAGGGGCGGTCCGTGCTATTGGACTGCCGGACTGCAGCCCCCTCAACTTGAAAGTAAAAAATTAAAAAGAAATAAATAGAAAATAAAAAATTTAAAAATGCACGCATGCGCACTAGTCCGGACTGCTGCTGAGACAGTGGAGCATGCGCAGATTGTCTCAGCAGCAGTCCTGATTAGGAAACATGGACAACAGAGCTCCCAGCAGTCTATGCAGTTTTAAACTGCATAGACTGTCCTGGGGAAATGTGTCAGGGTCGGACTGCAACGTCAGCAGTCAGGGATTTAGGATCTCGTGGACAGGATTTACGTTGGTACTTCAGGTGTGTGTGTGTGTGTGTGTGTGTGTGTGTGTGTGTGTGTGTGTGTAAATGCCCCAGTTGCAATATACTGGTGGTTAGACTCATGGTGGTGTGGTAGGGAATACCTCAGGCTTGAACCCTATACCTTGTATGCAGGTGTTAAAGACCTGAATTCCCTACCCACCACCATTTGTAAAAAATTGCAGATTTTTGCCTCATATTTGATCTGATCTATTCCTCATAATATCTGTTTTTTTAAATATAGTGCAATGCTTGAAATTTGATGGTGCAGTGATAGCATTGTTGCCTCACAGCTGCAGGTTCTTGGGTTTGATTCTTGGCTGGGGTGCCTTCTTTGTGGGGGGGGTCTGTATCTTCTCCCTGTGTTTGTGTGTGTTTGCTTTTGTGTCCTCCCATGTTACAAAGACATGTCTGCATTATTTCTTCCTGGGCCTCTGCTGAGAATTGTTTTTTTTTTTGTTCCAAGTCAGACTGTCCTGATTAACAAATTGACAGGCATTTGAATTTCAGACTTCAGGTTTCTGAATGTTTACTTCCTTACATATTTGATGGTGCAGTGGCAGTATTGTTGCCTCACAGCTATAGGTTTGCTGGTTTGATTCTTGGCTGGGTTGCCTTCTGTGTGGAGTCTGCATCTTATCCCTGTGTTTGTGTGGGTTTGCTCTGGTGTCCTGCCATTTTACAAAGACATGTGTCTACAGTATTTCTTCCTGGGCCTCTGCTGAAAATTGTTTTTGTTCCGTCAGAAGTAAAATTGACAGACATTTGAATTTCAGACTTCATATTCTTCAGAAAATACATAGTAAAACAACTTTTTATTCTAGCAATAAATATATAGTAACACAACCTTTTATTATAGCAATTTTTTAAGTTTATAAGATGACTATTTGAAATTTGTCCTTATTTTTGGGACTGTAATACCCTGTTAGTGGCTTTGTCCAGGTTTTTTGTGCTAAGGTTGACAGCTATGGCAAGAACTGAATTCACTGAATATGTTTGAGGGCTGTATTCCCTCATTACTGGGTTTGTCCAGGTGTTTTGTACTAAGAGGTTGACAGCTATGGTGAGAACTGAATTCACTAAATGATAGCCATTTAAGTTTCAGTCTTCCTCTCTTTTACAAAGCAGCTGATTTGGCGTAGTGGTATGTTGCTCTGACTGTTTTGCTCAGGGACCTTGGCAGTAAAATGTATGGTGGTAACACAGCATTTTATTCTAGCAACTTTCCAAGATTATACAAGCAATGTTTAATGTGTCCCTGGTTTTTGGGCTTTTGACCCCCCCCCCAATACATTTTGGCTTTTTCCAGTTTTCTTGTGCTGCGAAGTTGAGATGCAGTTGAGTATTGAGTAGATTTTTTAAGGAGCTGAAAGCTGCAGGGGAACAGAAGTTTAGTGTTGCTTAAGTGAAGTTGGTTTGCCTTGTTAATAGCACAACAGGTTGTGTGCTTGCTTTTGATGCAGAAGGCTGTGGGTTCTACTCCCACAAGGGGTGGATGCTGCCGTACTGAGAATGTTCTCCTTGGTGAAGATACTAACTATGAGTCTTATCGGTTTGCCATCCATTTCCTCTTGCAATATTACTAGCTTATCATTTTTTAATGTAATATAGGCAATTTATTCCTGAGGGGCAACAGACACTTTATTTTTCGATGAAACCGTGAAATATAAAGTTGTTTGCTAGCGGCAACCTCTTCATTAGTTACAGATTTCTTTAATGTGGAATTTTTTACTTCTTCAGAGATTGTGCATATTTACTGATAATGGACTGTAGAATTGTTCATATTTTCTGATAATGGACTGTAGAATTGTGCATATTTACTGATAATGGTGGACTGTAGAATTGTGCATATTTACTAATAATGGTGGAATGTGGAAGTCTGAGTAGACTTTTATGATAAATGTTCTGAACTGGGCAGTTTTGCCATTATGGGTGCATGAGTTTTGTTTCATTGCTTACTGGAAAAATGTTCAAAACAAATTTAAAACGCCCTGTAACAACTGTACTGTATTGTACAAGGAATATAATTTAGTACAATGAGGAAGGTGTATCAAAGAGCACATGTATGTTTCATATGCAAGGGGCCTATGATTTGAAAACAGCCCAAAATTAATCTTTATCTGCCACTGGCAAAATGTATTTTCTTTGAATGTGGGTTTCAATGCTGTGTCAATGAATGTGAGTTTCAAGGGCAGAGAAGTTTTAATGCTAAGTTTTCATTGTGAGACTGCATTGCTTTGTTTAGCAGATAACTTAGTGTTTGTGCTGTAAAATACAAAAGAAAACTTTGAAATGAAGTCCAACTCATCATAGCAGTAAAGCAGTATGCACATTAGTATTTATGGTAAATGGAGTGAAATAGCCAAGTAATGGTTCATTGGAATGGCTGCAGAGGCTCCATTCAACCATGATTTTGTCAGGGGGAAGGGCAGCAAACTCAGACAGGCCCAGCTGAACTATACCTCCCAACTGTCCAGATTGTCAAAGAATGAATAGATTTTTGCTTCTTATTTTTGGTTTGTTCTTCATAAAATGTGTAGTTTTCTGGCAAATCATTTAGGAATTAAGTCACTAAATAATGATACACTGAGTTTCAGACTTCATAACCTTCAGAAAAATGCATGTTAAAGTAAGAGCTGTTCTATCAACTGTCTCAATTTATACAAGAGCAATTTTTAGTACTGTTTATATGTTCACCCAATATATTTGGCCTTATTCAGATTTACTGCATTAACAGGTTGAGAGGTACATGCAAATAAATTACTTTATAGAATTAGGCATAGCCAACCTCTCAACTGTCCCCGATTTTGGCTCAAAATGTTGCTCTTCCCCCTAATAATCCCTCCGCAAAATAGCAATTTTGGAAGAAAACATGGAGGGTTTAAAATTAAGAAATAACGGTAATAATCAAAGTTATAGATTTCTTGAAATGCATGTAGATTATTTTATTTTGTCAGCTGCTTAAGTTAGCAGTACTAATATTAAAGTGTTCCTTCTTTGACAGGTTCCCAGCTGTATTGTGTGGCTGTTTTATATTTTTGCATCACATTTTTGGTCCATTTTTCATAAAATTGTGTTTTTTGGCAAATTAGTGACAAATCACTAAAGACTGAAGTTAGAAAATGACAGACATTTGAGTTTCAGATTTTATACCCTTCAGAAAATTCATACTAATGCAAGACCTATTCTATTATCTTTCTAAGTTTATTAGAGCAATATTTAAAAATTGTCCTTATTTTTGGGCCTTTGTCCCACTTCTGTGTATGACTTTGTCCAGATTTCTTGCTCTGAGGTTGAGAAGTATGACAAATGTGTCAGGGCCATGACAGTCAGCCAGAGACATTTCAAATTGTGACATACTTGTTGCATCCCACTCCCCTATGTAGTGACTCTAGATGTGTCCAAGCAAGGCAAGGAGTAGTTATGCAGTGTAAATGTGCAGTGCCCCCCCCTATCCAAGGTAGACACAAGTACTACAGTGGCTTTTCATCTGTCCTTGATTTTGCAGAACGGTCTGGTTTCTGTCATATTTTTGTACTGTTGATTTATGCTTATTACTCAGATTTATGCTTATTACTCAAAGTGCCTGTTGCTCTGTGTTAAGTAGCAATGCTTTAATGACCATAAGGTAAGCTTGTCTGACATCATAAGATGCAAGTAAGCTTTAATAAGCATATTGTTAAATAATTGCCAACATTGAAAGCCTTTCTGTTGTTGCCATGCAGAAAATACTTGACTAGATAATGTATAAGCCTTGGGTATTAAAGGACAGGATTCCATTATTTTAAAAAGCTCATTACATTTGTTGGAGACTTCCAGTCATCTCTGCAGACTTTACCCATAAACTAAACAGAATGCCAATCATGTGTGGTCCATAACCTGTACAGTAATCTATTAAGCAATGTATCTTGAGCTTGTTTCTTGTTTGATTTTCATTTTTTACTTTGATCATGTTTTCCTCATGAAACAAGTAGATAGTTGTCAGGCAGCAGGTCTTTTTTGGATAAGAAACATTTTTACAAGTGGGGGCATCACAGAGATTTCTACTTTCAGCATGTTACTTGGTACTTTAATAAAGCTGAATATAAATTATAATTAGAACTGCAGTGCAAGGAGAAGTGGTTTGAGTTGAGTGCTTCTGGTTTTTCTTATACTTGATTTTGACTGGCATTCCAGTAATGTATTTAAAAAGTAATTTATTTTTTCATGCCTCACAACCTTTTGTTTCCATCTAGATAATAAGTAAGCTGTCATGCAGCCAATGCATTGAAATATTTTTATTCTTCTACACTTATTTTTGCCTTGATTGGACTCTCATAATGATGGTTTGCCACCCAGGGCAGCGTATTTAATTAAAGTTAGTTTTTGTGGTTTTGAGCATAGCTCCTCCCCTTTCTAGTTGACCACACCCCTTCCCCTTGACCCCACCCATTCAGCTGTCTCCTGCAGCCCCCCTTTGATTTGAAGTCACCAGCCGCCACTGCATGGCACCCTGTTCTCTCCCCTCAGTAGCCAAATAAATGTGTACAGTGGCCCTTTTGCCACCTGCAACAACTGTAGAGTCTGCAAAGGTACCTCACAAAGGGAATACCATGCTTTATACACATGCCCTGTATGGACAGACACCACCAACTACACTGAATACCCATATCATGTTGTCAATGTAGGTGTAAGCACAACCTCAGTTACATAGTCAGGTCTCACCAAATGAGGTCAGGAATGCTACATCAGAAGATAACAGTCTGTCCACACCACATGCCCCACAGACCTCAGGTACACTTCCACATGTCAAAGAACATACATGTATGACATGTGCTCAAACCAGACACTGTCCATATTATGGAATATAGATCACATACATGGGAAGCAGTGCACATCACTGACCACCCACAATAATAAACCAGATGAGTGGATGATGAATACAATACCCACCCCTGGGGACCACTCCAGGGACTACACCCCTGAGCCACACTGTGGACTATTGTCATGTGGCCTGATGCCAAGATATTCCCTTGGCCTAGCCTTGTAGAGCGTTCAGGCCTATTCACCTACTACACACCTGTGAAGCAAAGAACCTATGGATTTCAGTACTGGCAAGTGTGTGTGCATGTGTGTGTGTGTGTGTGTGTGTGTGTGTGTGTGTGTGTGTGTGTGTGTGTGTGTGTGTGTGTGTGTGTGTCATACCTCTCAACTGTACAGATTTTTGCAGAATGTCCAGATAATTGGCTCATATTTTCTGCCTGTTCCTCTGTCCCCCAGGCAAATTGGTGGGATGATCTCAGAATTGTAGTCACTAAATAATAACATACATTTGATTTTCAGACCTCAAAATCTTCAGAAAATGTATATTAAAACAAATCCTGTCACTCTAGCAACTCTCCAAGTTTATGAGAACAGTATTCAACATATGTACCTATTTGTACCCCATTTTGTCAAGCTTTGTCCAGAGTGTGTGCACTAAGAGATTGAGAGGTATGGTGTGTGTGTGTGTGTGTGTGTGTGTGTGTGTGTGTGTGTGTGTGTGTGTGTGTGTGTGTGTGTGTGTGTGTGTGTGTGTGTAGAGATGAATGATTTTGAGGCCATTCACACTTACTACACTTCCCATTGCCCCACCTTAGCATGCCTGCTGATGTCAGTCACCTTGAAAAAAACCCTTTGGCCACATTTCAGCCCTATAAGCTCAGTGATGCTTGCGATAACTGCATAATACTGTAGTGTAGCAAACTAGTTAGGTAGGAGTTCTAATCCTGGTCTTGGCAAGTGTGATAATGTGGGGGGTTGTGTGCGAGAGTGTGTGTGTGTGTGTGTGTGTGTGTGTGTGTATGTGTGTGTGTGTGTGTGTGTGTGTGCCTTTGTTGACACCTGATTTTGTGGACATTCACACTTACTGCACTTCCCTTACCCTTCCTTTAGCACTGCTGCTGATGTCACTCACCTTCAGAGATGCCTTTAGACATCTCTCCAACATGTAAGCTCCTTGGCACATGCAATAACTGCATAACACTGTAATAGCAATACATAGCCAGGTAGGGGTTTGAAACTCAGTACTGGTAAGTGTGTGCCTGTGTGCATGTTGTGGTGATTGTGCAATGACATGATCCATTGCAGTGTCGGCTTTGCTACATTATTATATTGAGGACCTATATGTCCCAATGTTCACATTACAAGGCCAATAGTTTTCAAACACTGTAGAGGTTGTTGTAGACAATTCACACCCATAAATGTGTACTGCCATGTGCAATTACTATGTGACAGTATATATTAGTAAATAGTATGGATTAGTAAACAATATAGGCAACTGTTATAATGCTGAGATACCACTCTCAACCCACGGATCATACACAAACATGCTTGGCTCTTTCTCCCTTCCTTTCTTACTTTCTCTCTGTCTCTCTCTCTCTCTCTCTCTCTCTCTCTCTCTCTCTCTCTCCCTCTCTGGTAGATGTGGAAAAATACATCTGTTTTGCTTAGGCAGCAGCTTGACTTTTGTAGGTAATGCTCATGATCAGCTGATGGCCTGTGCGCGAATTGGAGTCCCCCACTTGCTAATTGCATGTGGAACAGCTGTGGTATCATTCCTATAGTCAATTGTATGGAAACACACTCCTATAACTAAGCACTTCATGTGGGTGTTGGCCCTTTTCCTTCACTGTGAGCAGGACTTCATGTGGGTGTCTGACAAACAGCATCACAGAGGGTAGTTGGAAATACGTCTTAGAACAAACACTGTGGAGACAGGCCAACAAACAGGAGGGGATGTTTCAGACTTGGGGACAGAATGTAAGCATTGCTGTTCTACATTTGAAGTAATGTTGGCTTAACAGGGTTTGTGTGGATATGGCTGTTCTGCATGATTTAAAGTCTGGCTTGACAGTGTTATGTGGTTGAGGAAACTCTCACCTGTAGGGCTATCTGCAGACTGGCCAGAGTTTGGAGTCTTAGATGTGGTTTGTTACTCACTCATTTCCTGTCTTTAGAAATCAAGTAGCATAATCTGATGATTGCAGTCAGTAAATAGCGACATCCATGTGTGTTACTGACTTCATATCACTCAGAAGAGATATGCCACAACAAACCCTGTTACACCAGCAATTTTCTCAGTTTATCACAGCAATATGTCAATATTGGCCCTGTGTTTGTGCCTCTGTCCCCCAAGTCTGTCACCCTTTGTCCATATGTCATGCAGTAAGAGGTGCATATGTACAGTATATAATTATTTACTGACATCATTCCTGATAAGAAGCCAGTGATATATCAGACTGCCAGACATTTATGCATAGTAGGCCTTATATTTGAGGACAATATCTGGCCATTCTGTTGTAGTCTGTATAGTAGTGAGGTCTTTATACTTATGGTGATTGTTGACAGAGTGTCAGTATTGTGTAGCAATGTCTTGTGAATATGTTACTTCGCCTGTGTACCAATTGTGGTAGATGTCAGTGTTCTTGGTCCTGTTCTATCTGACGTTGCTGGCTGCTACAGTATCTGGTACCCTATCAGCGTATATGTTTGTAGGGCCAGATTGAGACATATCCCATACCACAGTCAGGCATCAGACTACACTGTGAATTGGACAAGTATATGTAGGGTTAGTATGTGAGTGGCAAATATGTGGATGGTTTTATTCACACAGTCCATATACTGTACTATTAATTAGGCTTATCATAATGTGATGGTGACTGTGTTGATATTGGTTATGGGCATGCACTTTCACACTGGTGTGTGTTACTTTGTGCTGTTACATGCCTGTAGTCCCTGCTATATTTGCAATTACATGTGTATTCCCCCATAGGAAACTTGGGTTAGTGTTGTGGTAGTCTGCCTGTAGTTTACACAGTGCTTGGTGACATTCCTAGCAGCTCAGTGTATTTACCTACTGTGATATGTCCAGATATTTGTCAGATGTAGTGTTGCCTGGCCACCATATGTGTTGTGTATTTCTGAAAAAGCAGTGAGATGCTGTGAAGATGTATGTCACTAACTAGTGAGAAGTATGTGGGCTTGGGACCTCTGCTCCTCCAGTTAATATGCGTTAGAACAGACAGGAGTGTATGAATGCATCAACTGTCTGAGCTTATCTACTCCAGTATTTGTGTTATATCCTCATTTTCATGGCTGTAAACATCCCTTTTGTCAGGCTTGGTCCACACGTCTTGCACTAAGGAGTTCTGTGTATACCATTGGACTGACCAGATTGTTTCAGACTATCCACATCTATTGGTCATATTTCTGCTGTATTCCACAGGATTATTACTGTGATTTGTGTGGTATTTCACTATGATGATTTTTATGATGTCTGTCAGTAACTGCTGGCGTACATTTTAGTTTCAGAAGAGCCTTCCTACACAACATGTCTACTGATACCACCCCTGTTACTGTAGCAACATTCTACATTTATAACTGCAATACTTACATTGAGTTCCTTTGCACTAAGAGGTTGTGACTTATGGTGCTGAGGTATGACTCTAATACATGTTATGGGCATATGTTATTTATATGTATATATATATATATATATATATATATATATATATATATATATATATATATATATATATATATATATATATATATATATATATATATGTGTGTGTGTGTGTGTGTGTGTATATATATATATATATATATATATATATATATATATATATATATATATATATATGTATAGTTACCTATCAAAACATCTACTCTTCATAACATTTAAACTCAAAACATCAAGACCATAACATCTAAACTTCAAAACATCTAAAATCGAATCTCAAAACATTGAAAACTACAAAGCAACTATAAATAACATCCCACAGAGTTTTACTATGTTTATGCAGGAGAGCAAGCCCCCCTACACGGCCCATGTGGGGGGCCTTGCCCCTTACACCCCCTGTAAATTAAATATACCAACTCCAAGGTCACACTACAGTGGGGGAAAAAGTTAATTTCCTAACCCCCACTGCAGTGCGACCTTGGAGTTGGTATATTTAATTTATGGGGGGGTGTGGGGGCAGAGCCCCCCACTTGAGGAGTGCAGGGGGGCTTGCGCCCCTGCATAAATGTAGCAAACAGTGTGTGAGATGTTATTTATAGTTGCTTTGTAGTTTTCAATGTTTTGAGATTCGATTTTATGAGTTTTAGATGTTTTGAAGTTTAGATGTTATGGTCTTGATGTTTTGAGTTTAGAAGGTATGAAGAGTAGATGTTTTGATAGGTAACTATATATATATATATATATATATGTGTGTGTGTGTGTGTGTGTGTGTGTGTGTGTGTGTGTATGTACATGTATATATATATATATATATATATATATATATATATATATATGTGTGTGTGTGTGTGTGTGTGTGTGTATATATATATATATATATATATATATATATATATATATATATATATATATATATATATATATACATATCCTTATGTGTAAACATGAGTGTTGTATATACCTTCTCAGATGTATCCTCCACCATATTTATCTGATATGTGTATATTTAGATATAAAAACATGACTGGTTCAACATTATTTTCACTAACAAGTAGTAAACAACTGTAGTAGTCAAAGCAGTTGTTCACTATTATTCAGTATATGTACTGAATGATATATTGGGTACAATGGTAAAGGAGAATGGAAGTGTACAACAAGATCTGCAATTTGAGACACATAATCTATTTATACAAACTTTCAGTAAGGACTCGTCACAAGTTGAAAAAAATTGTAACAAGGTACTGGCCAGTTTTAACATTACAAGAAGACATTAAAGAGTTAATATTAGACAGGCCCAAATTTGTTAATAGAAGGAATGTTAATTTGAAGGGATTATTTGAAAAACAGTTTCATGACAGTGTCACACAATCTATCTTAGACTAGGTACATATAAATGTGGGGCATGCAAGCAATGTTCATACATAATTAATGATAACAGCTTGCATATAACTTCAAGGAATTTTAAGGTTAAATCAACAGGACACTATAACTGTGCAACTAAAGGAGTAGTTTATCTTGGTATATGCACCCAATGTTTAAGTTTTTACATAGGGAAGACTAAAAGGTCTTAAGAATTTATGAGCACTTATATGACGTTGCGAAAGAGAAAGAGACTAATGCTTTTTATAAGCATTCTTTAAAATGTCCTAACATGCAATTAAAATTCATGGTTCTAGAGCAAGCAACTCAGAATCCAAGATGGGGAGATTGGGAAATATCATTGGAATATAAGGAACTGTTGTGGCAATTAAAGTTAAATGCTGCAAACCCCCCTGGGCTAAATGACAATATTAGCATCCATAGTGTATTAAAGATCAGAAGGGCCAGGTTATAGCATAGGATTAAATAAATACTTTTTTGTATGTATATAATAGTACTTTTTGATGTATTCATTGTATGAAGAATTCATAAACATTTATTAACTTTATTCATAATGTATAAATTTTAAATTTTATATTTTGCTGCAGTTGCACTTTATGGTTTACATGGATAGCAACATGTTTTTTAGAATTTTAGAAGTTTTAGAATTTTTTATATATTTTTTTAGGTTATTTATATAGTTGTAATAACATAATATACAAACATGATGCATTATGTGTATTCCAATGGTTTCCACCAAGTATGCATGTTATTAAGGTTATATATACATACATATATCAATGCTTTTTGTT
The DNA here is from genome assembly GCF_019279795.1 of Protopterus annectens. NCBI lineage: Eukaryota > Metazoa > Chordata > Ceratodontiformes > Protopteridae > Protopterus > Protopterus annectens. Next base: position 110,981,323 of record NC_056730.1, read on the forward strand.
ACACCTTTAAGAATGTAACCTATTTAATTTACTTTAATTTACTCTAATTAACTAATTAGATTTAGATCAGATGATCATTAAATATTATAAATAGGTTAGGGTTCCTCATACACACATCTTGATAAAGCCTGGTATTAGCCAGGCGAAAGTGCTTGTTTTAATTTTGTCTGTTAGTTATTTTTACTGTTGTCACGTCTATTAAAGACTTTGTGTAGAAGAATTTCGTGGTTGGCTGTCTCTGCTGTGGTTTTGCATTACTTCTTGTATATTTAGATATAAAAACATGACTGGTTCAACATTATTTTCACTAACAAGTAGTAAACAACTGTAGTAGTCAAAGCAGTTGTTCACTACTATTCAGTATATGTACTGAATGATATATTTGAACAAGCAACAGGCATTTGTACAGCTCAGATTGCTTAGTGATTAAGTGCTGTGGCTGTAGTCTATATGGTCTTGGATTCAAGACCTGCATGGGTTGTTTATTTTGTTGCTAGGCAGAACAAGGACTGTTGGATACAGAGTGTTTAAGGCAGTTTTGAGCAGCTTTAAGCGGGTTTGCATGGATTTGCGTGATGGTAAGCTCTGCTAATGTATGGTTAAATGATATGCCACTTACACCATTCAGGCTTCACTTACCAGTGTGCAAATTTGCTTAGCATTTACATTTAAGCAATGCTTACACCTGCTAAGCATAGCTCATCCCTGGTAATCAGCGATCACATTCTAGACTGATATAATATCAGGCTAATGACATCTTTAATAAGTGTATTTAATTCCATGAACATAACATGCTTCTATGTGCTGTCATTACAGTAGCAAGGGGTGTGAGCATACTGTATGGGACACCTGAGTATACATGGCTAGTACCACAATTTTTTCTCTTTGCATGTATTTCATACATGGGTAGTATCCCAGGTTATATGCAGTCACACTTGCATGTATTGTATCATTATGTTACTACTTTTAAGAGTGTTTTCCAAGTAAGAGTAATGTGCAGATTGTAGTATTGGAACCATATACCCCTGCATGCAAAGCTGGACTCGGATTACTGACTATCATGTTCTTGGTGTGTGAGCTGTATGTTATTAAATATCTCCTATTGGATATTGATCTGATATGTGGATATTAACTGTAGACTACTATGTGTTTAGGACATGTCATTGAGGGCTGCTGTCATGTAGTAATGGCATACCTATCAGCGTCAGATGTCTATCTGTCAAAACTTTCATCCTATTGCATAATCTATTGGCTAGCTAATTTCTGTCTGTCCTCTGTACAGATGTGCACATGTCAGGTATCCATCTTGGCTGCTTACAGGCAATCTCTGATTGACTGACACTGACATATCTGCCCAACTGTGTTATGAATGCCACAGCCAGGAAACCCCACCATGTATGCACCACAAGCCCTGGATACCTCAACACAGTCAGCAGAACATGCTTGGGTACAGGTCTCTAACCCAGACACTGGCCATCTTATGTAATATATGTTGCATACTTGTCAATTGGAGCAACTCACTGGCCCTCTGTAAGAAAAAAACAGATGACTGGATGTTGACTTTAACTGTCACCCCGGGGATCACTCAAGTGGCATCGGTTGATAGATGGCCTGCTGACAAATGTCAGGTGACATGATACCAGTGTACCTACATGCCCTACTCTTCTCATCTCTCCATTGATATTAGCCTGGTACACGCCTAGGAACACCTGCATCTATGGACCTCAGTACTGACAAATGTGTCAGTGTGCATTACTGAGAATAACAGTGTCTGTGTGTTCGTAAACTTGTAGTTGAAAATACTCTGAGGGCCTTTTCACCCACTACATCCTCTATTGCTATACTTAGAAACGGCTGCTGCTGCAATTGACATTAAATGTACCTTGTTACACTTTTCACCCTATGGGCTATCTGGAGTTTCCATACCAGCATAACACTGTTCTACAAATTGGTAGATAGGCGTGGGTTACCCTCTGAGTCCTGGCATGTGTGTGTATGTGTGTGCAATTGTGTGTGAGTGTGCATATTTGTAGGAGACACCATTCTGAGGCCACTTTCTCCAAATACAATAAACCTTGCTATACATTATAAGGGATAGTGATGTTGCTGACACCCGCGGTAGTGGTGCTGCGGTAGCGTTGTCGCCTCACAGCAAGACATTGTCCCATTCGATTCTCAGCTAGAGCGTCTTCTGTGTGGAGGCATGTGTGAATGGGCATGCCTTCGTTGAAGGTTGTGCCATCAGGACTGGTAACTCGACATGTAAAAATCCACTACCAAACATTAGCGGACCGGCATTCCACTGTGGCGACCCCTAACCGGGATAAGCCGAAAGACACAACAATGAGTGATGTTGCTGACATTAGGACAGCCATGACAAACCCTCACCCTACTATCTCTGTGGCTTGAGCAATAAATGCATTTCCCTGTAGTAGCACTGATTAGTTAGACAAGGATTTGTACTGCAGTCCTGGTCAATGTGTGATTGTGGATATGTCAGAGCACTATCATGGGTTTCAGTGAGTACAATATCCAATGTGAGGTGTGGGTGCTGGGTATACTGTCTTTACACCATGGTACCCCCAGTACATGTCCCAAAGTCCACTGTATGAGGACCGCTGTCACCATCAACCATACAGGTAACTGATTACACTATCCAGCCCAATGATGCATGTGCTGTGTGCAAAAACTCTGTAACAGAATGGATTCACTGGCAATATAGTTAACACTGCTAAACCCAAGTCTGTCAAATGTGTCTATGACTGTATGTGTTTGTCAATGTGTATATGACAGTATGTAATACTATGTATTGTTCATTAACACCCTGTACTTCCCCCATTACCATACTGTACAATGCCTGGTGATGTTGTTCACTTAAGAGGAACTTGGGAAATACCTCACCCTAAAATCCCTGTGGTGTGTGCAATTAAGGCCAAACAAATTAGTAGCAATAAGTACCTAGGTAGGGGTTCTACTCTCAGTATTGCCAAGTAAGTGTGCGTGTATATTAAAGCAATCTACTTCAGTTTGCAGAAAATATATGTCCTAGGGGATCATTTGTCCAAGAACTAACTGGCAAAAGGTAACATTTCAAAGCAATCATCTTGTGGAAATACATTCAAACTAGTAGTGGATGTGTAAATGCCCTCTTCCCCACTGTACAGCTGTACAGCGATACTGGAGTTTGTATATATATATATATATATATATATATATATATCTATATATATATATATATATATATATATATATATATACATGAGTGTGGTTGTTGTGGGCACAGCCACCCACATTGGGGTTATTGTTGTGCATATCCCCCTGTTTAGTGTTCCATTATACTGTACAGTTTATGATAACAGGTCAAGCAGTTGTTAATCACACTGTGTGTTTCTACACTACCCCACACCCTGCAAAGTGGGGGGGCTGTACCACCCACACCAGAACACATATGTTTACCAATTCCAGGATTGAACTACATTGGGGAAGAGGACATATACCCTGCCAGGGGTCTATATCAGTTCAACAAAACAGCTCAGCATCAAATACCATATCCTCGAACTTCTAACCACAAAATCTAAAAACATCGAAACCTCAGAACAGTGAATTTTTTTCCCTGGGAAAAAATTCACTCTTCCGAGAAACACACACACAACACAAGCACACCAAAAAATACAGCAATCCACACACATACACTTAAAATCCTACATCTAACCCTACACTAAACTGTACATACAGTACAATCTATCTACTATCCTTAACCCAAACCCTAACCTTAAGGTTCTTCACTATTGTACACTCATCTCACCCGCGTCCTAACCCTAACTCACATACCCTGCCCTAACCCTAAAGTCTATCACTATCGCACACTCACCTCACCCACTCCCTAACTCACATACCCTGCCCTAACCCTATCATGCACTCACCTGACCAGTGCCCTAACCCTAAATCACATACCCCACCCTAACCCTAAAGTCTATCACTATCGCACACTCACCTCACCCGCACCCTAACTCACATACCCTGCCCTAACCATATCATGCACTCACCTCACCCATGCCCTAACCCTAACCCTAACTCACTTACCCCGCCCTAACCCTAACGTCCGCACAATTGCACACTTACCTGAACCCAACCCGTAACTTTCCACCACAGTGCTAGGAAAAAAATTCAGTTATCTTCAGCTTCGCTGTTTTCAGGTCGATATTAGACCATTCAAAGTATTAACACTTCGATGATCTAATATAGAACCCCCTGCCAGTACCATTGTCAATCACATTAAACTGCCAGACTGATTATTTACTGATGTGATGTTTTGGCAATTTGGTCTTGGTGGAATTACACAGGCCAAAATGAGTTCACTGCAAAATGAAGTACATCCTTGAATACAGTATTCACTGTGTATTGCATCAACACCAAAGCCTCTGTGTGTGTGTTATTAACAAACATTTGGTGTGTGCCACCCAGTACACTTACCATTGTCCACTGTAGAAGAGCTGCTTACATCAGCCACCATGCACTCACCTGTATACACCCGTCAGACCTATCAGCCATGTGGCACATGCAGTAACTGTTATACCGACCTGTTACCTGTGTTCATCTGTACCTGGGATATGACACAGTCAGTGTGTCACTACACTGTACACCCCTTGTAGGAAAGGACAGCAGACCAACATCCTGCTAACACATAGACACCTAGAACACAAACAGAATACATTATGGAGACCACAATCAGTCAGTGTTAATAATAGCTATAATGCATCATGGCTGTACAGCTACACACCCTGATGTGTAAGGATTAATCATTCCAGCTGAAAACATGTTAAACAGCATTACATTGCTAAACCTTAGTACATTTATCCTGTGCATCAGAAACATATTAGCATGTCCCTGCATTGATGGTATGGATGACAGGGATGTGGCACAGATATAATCATATGCACAGGGTGTGTTGTGGGTTTGCCAGAGGCCTGGGCTGAGCCATTTGATTGACATCATGTGTGTGGGTTAGGGGGTTCTTTATTAAATGGGCTGTGCAGACGTGGTGTGTGTAGGTGTGGAGGTGCCCTAGCTGTGCTGATGATGTGTGTGTGTGTATGTATGCACACATTTCTGCCATGTGGCTGTCCTATACAGGGGTTTGTCAGACAGACTGTACATGACAGGGTGTACAGTTCACCATGTCTGGCCATGGACATGGGAACTGTGCCTGCCAGGAGTTTCACGGGCACTACCAGGCAGAAGCCCAGATATGGTAGTCTCCCCTGATGATGACACTTGTCTGCTGGATCTGCATCCCTTTTGGGACTGGCCAAGACCATGTGCATGTGGCCTACTGTATTGTAGTGTGGACAGCACCCCCCCTACAGTGCTGGCGCTGGTACTGCCAGTACGGGAGTGGCTGTGAGTTGTTGCACATCCACGTAGACCTCCACCTGTTGGTGTTTCTGACTTACGTCCATGTGGCTGACACCCTACTCCCACCACATGCTCTACCACAGACAGCACACGGTTGAGGATTCCCACCATCTCACCCAACCATCTATCCATGACCTCTGCAAAATAATGGTGGGCACCTGCAAGATCACGGATGTTGTCACATACAGCAGGAAGAGTAGCCTTCTGGAGCCTCAGACTAACTCTGGTGTAACATTCCATATGTGCCTGTGCCTCCATGATGGCCCAAAACATGCGTCTGGTGACTCTTGATGTGGCACTTCTGCCAGGTGCAGGATGGCCAACTGTCCTCCTATAAACACCCCCATACATCTGCCTGTGTGGTACCTCAGTGGTCATCCGGCTATGGCTGCTGTGTACAAACATACTTGCCATAGTCACCACATGTTCCTGTTCCATGCTACCACCCATCAACTGTCCCTCATCTATGGCCACTGGTGATGTGGTATGTATGGGCACTGTGACTGTGTGCAGGGATGGGGTGGACAAAAGTGGAATATCAACCAATGGCACTGATTCATCCCCTGACAACCTTGCCTGTGCCTCACTATGTCTATCATCATTGTCAGAGTCTGTATGGACACTAACATCAGTTTGCCTGCAGGAGGGATCCTGATCCACCTTGCCACCTGTGAGGGGCAGACAAGAAATGTAAATTAAGACCTGTACATTATGGTTTACTTCTACACACACACACACACACACACACACACACACACACACACACACACACACACACACACACACACACACACACACACACACACACTTAAAGGTGAGGTGGCACAAAGATATTACACATACCTGTCATTACCCAACAGTCAACATGCATGACATATGGCACTCAACAGCATGCACTACAGCCATACTCAATCCTTGTTACCAACATTGTACATTTCTGTGATGCATGAGTTTTGTTAGTAGGTGATGCCGCTTCCCCTGGAACACACTGCATCCATGTGCACAGTATTGCTGTGCACCTGTACAGTACACTGGCATGTACTATGCACTATACCTTACAAGTGTATACACCATTGCTGAATGTGTATATGTGTGGCAGTTATTTTTGCTCTGTTGCTCACAGCCCCTATGTATTTGTCTGACACATACCTGGGATGATATGAATACTGATGTTCGTAATTAATACCTGTCTTTTGATTTGCAGATCTCATCATCAGCAGTGCATGTATGTGCAATAAATATCAGTTACACTGACAACCTTCAAAGCTTAATGTGGATATGAGGAGTGTACACACCCTTGTTGACATCCCAGCCTCTTCTATGATATGCAATGGGGCCACAATACTGCATTTGTTAACATTACACACATCTGATATGTGGCATATGACCTGTGCAATCCAATGCAGTATCAAACAAATGTTCATAGGTTCATAGGTTCATACTAGGCTATCTGCCCTGGGGCAATTATAAGCCTAGCCCAATCTTGTTTGGCTTACACCACCCCTTGATTTGAGTATACTGTGCCCTTTTTAAGGTTTAGTTTACTGTGCCTCTGTCTAATAGTGACACGGAAGTAATCCCCGGGACAAACCTACAATCCCCCATCCACTCATCAAGATTCCTCTTGAAGAGATTCAGTGAGGTGCTCTGCCTAACATGAATTGGAATTCTATTCCAGAGTGAAGGGAGCCTCTGGGTTATGAATCTGTCCCTCCAGCAAGTTCTATTTATTTCTGTGCTGAGGTTCAAGACCCTCGAGCGTGTGGCTCTAAGGGATTTAGATTTACTGAGGTGGAGCATGTCCATTAATTCTGGATTGGACATTGCTTTATATGTCAGGCATAGATTGCCTCCAAGTAGGCGGTATGCAACTGAGTAGAGCTGGAGTTTTTTTTAACCGAGCAGCATATGTGTTAGTCGTGCAGGTGCTGAATGAGATGCATACAATATGTGGTTTGCATAAGTGTGCACACCCTTAACACAATGGTTTGTTGAAGCACCTGTTAAGTGAATTACAGCAGTCACTATTCCTGGAAGGGGTATACTAGCATGTCCCATCTTCACTTGCCATTATTTGGTCACTCTGCCCTACAAATGTCCTCCAATTCTGCCAGACTGCAAAGTCAGCTCATGTGCACAGCCTTTGGAGGTCACATAGTGGTTTCACTATTGCTGTTGAGTCAGGGTTATGTCTGGCACAATTCATAACCTTCACTGTGTTCAGATACAGCCATTCTAAGCAAGCTTTGGATGTATGCTTCAGGTCACTGTTATGTTTCAAGCCGACATCTCTCCCCATCCTCAGCCTTATTGCAGATGCTTGACAACTATGGGCCACACATGAGTGTTATTCTGCAGTGTTCCAAATTCCAAACACCATGTGTACCAGACTAGTTCCAGCTAATGAACAGCAAACCTAAGGGTGTACACTGGTACCAGCAAGCTAAACATTGGGGATGGCCGCCCTGAGGTGGAGTGAGTTGTTGGTTGTGCACCACACTTATCTTTATGAATACTGTCTGTAGGTTTGAGCCGTGGTCTCATGACACCATTACACATTGCAACACGTCTTTGGAGATGTGATGTTATGCTTATGCTACCTGTAGAGAGCCCTGGATGATGTATCATGTGGGACATCTCTTCTGTCTGATTACCCTAACTCATATGCCACACTTATGCAGAATCCAGGCAATTGTCAACACATGTGCTGCACAGGCAGTACTTGCTAGACATTTCTGCAAGTCCCTCAGTGTTGCTGCATGTTTCTGGGTAGTCTCTCTGACCAGTTTGCAACATGTTTTGTCATCTGTTTTGGATGGGCATCTGTTTATTTTCTACATCAATGTTGTCCCATACTTCATACATGATTGCCTGCACTGTTTGCCATGATATATGCAATGGTGAGGTAAAGCTACTTTTCTAACTCCTGAGTGCTACCTTTTGGATATGGGATCCATTTCATGGTTTGTAAGATGTGTGCAAGCCACGGCTGCCTCTGTTGCATGTGAGTGGGCAAATGTCATGGACATACTTCTTGGACAGCAGACCATGACTTGGCCCTGTACTTTATGGAAGGTGTGTACTTAAGAAGAGTGAATGCTGTCAGTACATCACAAGCTGCTTCCACAATATGTTATTTGGAGTGTGTGCACACATATGCTTCCAATGTTTGTTAAGGTATGCATTCCCCATATTTGTTGTCCTAACATAGGATTCCATATTACACATGCATTGTTCATGTTAGGATCACATTACAGGTTGTAAAAGGTGTGGAATGTGGTATTGTGATTTGCTGTTGTTTATATCAGGAACAGGTGACATTGTACTAGTGGTATATACACTGTTGTAGCTACTTTGTAAGGGTGATGTTTCAGACATGTTCCTACTGTATGCCATTTGTCCCAGCATTATGTTCATCTCTGTCTGCACATCTTGCACGGGCAGGTTGTTAGCTATACTGCAGGACTCTTACATACCCTTCAGATATGCCACTGTGGTGACCACTGTGATGCAGTGCAGTTAACACCAACAATTAGTGAATACGTACAGCATGCATTATGGGTAGGTGTGTTAAATGTGGGCATGGCAAATAGCATGGCCATAACATGGCCAGTGTATTGGCAAACTTAAAAAAAAAAACTCCATACTCACGAGCTACAGGCTGCTGCCCCAGTTGTATACCAGAGGGACCTAAATAGTTGTGAGACAGATGTAATGTCAGTAGCCACACCTGTGGCATTGGTACAGGGTGGGAGCAGCATTTCAGCACATCAACAGTACAAACCCACAATACTAGAGATTATGCACATCTGTTCATTACTTCACTGCAGCAACAAACTATCTTATCTGACATATGCATGTAAATACTTTACAGATGAAAATGGATAAGCAACAGTGGTCTAGTAATGTTCCTTGGGACCTTACCTACATGCTCCTTGTCCATTATGTGGGTGGCACCCACCTCCACAATGCTGTCTTCAGCCTGCTGGTTTGGCTGGTGGGCAGGTACCCCAAGGTTGGCAAGGAGCTCCTCAGCATGTGTCAGTGGGGGCTGGATGGCATGACCCCCACTGTGGCTAGCTGGTCCCTACTAACTGTAGCAGGATGCTGACGGGTGTGGCAGATCAGAATGGGACATCAATGCAACACCTGCTCATAATTTCGGTTGTGCAGGCTGACATTATTTATTCAGTGGATGAGTTTGTTCCACAGGGCGGTCCTCTCCTGCAGATCCTGGACCCTGCGGCTGAAGAGGATGGCATGATGTATGATGATGTACTGGATGACTGCATCGTTTTATGGGTTTGTGAATGCAGGCCGACATTCCTGGGACATTGTACCTGGAAGACATAAACAGGAAAAAAGGTCACAGGACCTCATACAGTTGTCCACATGCACATCAACAGTGGATAGTAATTGCAAATAATCCAGACTATACCATAACACTGTAAGCTATCATGGCTTTGACATCTTGCATTACACTCCTGGCCCTGACCTGTCCAGTTGCCCCACTGTTGGGCACTGAATGGCATAATCCATTATTCACCATTCATTTCTGTGTAGAGGGATGACAGTGGCCATCTTCCATGTGGATGGTGTGTGGATGGTGGCATGTGTTTGTTTTACTGTAGTGTGTGATGGAACTGTGAGCACATGCCTGTGTTCATTTAGGGGCAAAGTGTGATGTTCTCATGGCCCATGGAGACTTGCTGTTGGTGTCATCAGTTAGCATTATGTCCATGCTCACCACTGATGCAGGCAGGAGTGTGGATGATGTGCATATCCCACTGTACTAATGTTGTGGACAGGGCACCACTGTTCCCACCTATCCTGTCTAATGCAGGTTGCCTGTATTCATGGCATGCGTGTATGAGGTGTGCTTTACCCCCATTACAGGTTGACTTGTGTTACTGGCTCTGAGACTGCATACATATGTGTACACATGGTTGCATTTGGCCTTGATGATTTGGATATGTCTGATTTCTAGTCATAGTCAGCATTACAGGAAGTCACCTGTGAACCTACATGCTTGCTCAGATAGAGGTGCACTTGCTTTCAAGTTGTGGTCTGCACCTATGTGTCCCTGTACAACCACTATAGCAACCTGTTATGTGCTTTGTGTCTTGGTGCTGTCCACCAATGGGGATTACCCTATCATTGGTGGAGGATGGTTGTACAGGTAAGGTACTGCTGATTCCATATAGCTGCAGTGGATATGAAGTGTACACACCCCTGTTACAATGCATGGTACTTGTGCAATTGGAACATGACCCCACAAAAGCACATGTCAACACAATCCCCATCTGTGATGTGTCCTATAGCCTGCTCAGTTCAATAGGGAACATAACCTGTCCAGTTGGAACCTATGGGAATTAATACTCAGTACAGTAAGCTAGTTGAATGTGTGTGCACACCCTTACACTGATATGTTGTGTAAACACCTGCGAGATGATTACAGCATCCATTTGTCTTGGTTTGTATTCTAATGTCATATCACATTTTCACTTGGCAACGGTTGCTCTCCTTCCATGAAACAGCTTTGTTTCTTTTTCAATAGAATTGTACAGGTTTGGGTCACATTTGAGGTGAGAAATGTTTTGATATGACTTTCTGTGGTTTCATTGGTATACAGCACACTAAGCTGGCATTCCAAAAGGGGTGTGTACACTTTGATATCCAGTGTATATGGGTGTTGATATAGCTTTTAGTGGTAGGCATGAATAGTGGGTCATAACACAGTTGTACACCTCTATGATTACTACATGATAAGCATGCCTACTGTAGTACCCATATGAGTGTCATGGCAATGTAACAATCGGTAGTAGTACACATTTTATTTTGTTGTATGCAGTGACAGTGATATTACACACATGTGCAACATGCACATCCTATTTTCTGGACTGCTTGTGACCCATGGTATTACTTCTGTACCTTTCAGCTGAACATACGCATGCATACACATGCTTAGGGGATATCTGGTACACATTTGTGTTATATGTCATTATGGCACACTGTATTTACAGTCTTGCAGCTCAATCATACAGCTTAACCTGTTATACCAGGATTATGGTCATTGGTCCACCTCACTAGGTGACAAAACAGGGAAGTCAATTTTGATAAAGTTTCAATATAGCTGCCATAACACAAGTATATTTGTAAGTGACTACAGTTATCTGGCACAACTGTGAGCTTTGTCCAGAAGAACACTGTGCAGTTGAATGTTATTAATTCAATATATCACATGCAGTTTAACACACACACCTGCAACAGTGCTTTACTATGCTCATGCCCTATATAGGTATCCTAGATTTACAATACAAACATGTATAATACTCATATTCACAGATAACATATGGATATGGGCAACATCCCATTAACTGACCTAGCAGTGACACAGACACGATTGTTTGACAGACACTCTAATAGTTGCCATATGTAAGCTGTTTTTTCCCAGGTTGTGTCAGGTTCCACAGCTGTGACCCAACCTATCCACCTCTTAGAGCATCACATGTGGACAAAGTCTAACATGGTGGGGTCTGAAACTCATGTGTCTGTCATGACTTCATTACTTCCACCTTCAGCTATTTGCCAGACTAATATAGATATTTGGAGGAACAGAACAAACACTATGATGGCTAAATCTTGACATTCTGTGAATATCTGCACAGTTGACAGGTATGGCCCACTGCAGACAGAGCCAGATGCTATGTCCATAGTATTTGTTCAGCAGGACATCATTACAGCAAGTATTGATGGCACATATACATCTTTCATAATCATCTATCCCATTATTACAGACCAAGTACTACATTCAGTTACATGCTTACATGTTTCACATACCTGGTTTATCTTCAGGTTCCTTCTGTGTACATGATATCTTCTTGTTTCTTATTTTGAGGTTTTGTTTATGTGTTTTTTTTTTTTTGGTGTCTCTGTCTCTCTCTCTCTCTCTGTGTCTCTCCACTACTGGGATCAAGCTTGTTTGAATAGGTTGAAGCATGGCTTTTGTAGGTGATGCTCATGTTCAGGATATGGCTTGTGTACCAGTTGTTGTTTCCCACTTGCTAATTGCATGCAGGCAGCTGTGTAGTTCTTCCAATAACCAATGACATAGCAACCCACTACTATAAATAACTACATCATCTGGGCATTGTCCCTTTACCTTTCCTGTATGGAAGACATCCTTCATGTGTGGGGGCAGCAGTGTTACAGACAGCAGGTAGGAACACCTCTTACAACAGGACTTGTGGACACAGGCCAACTACATGTTTGTATAAGGGTCCAGACCTAGGAACAGTGTGTGAGTATTGCTGTTATATGCATTGAATACTGCTAGTTTTATAGGGTTTGTGTGTACATGCTAGTTTTGCATGGAATGCAGTCTGTCTGCATAGCTCTCAACTGTGAGCCTATCCACATGATGGCCAGAGGATTGGGTGTTATGTTTTGTCTTTTCCCCACACAGGTCTTGTCCCTGACAAATCAGTAACATTCTCTTTATTGATTGTTATCAGTACATGGCAACATCCATTTGTGTTTCTAACTTCCTATTCCTGAGTAAGGATATGGTGCAACCAATCCTGTAACAGCAGCAACTTTCACAGTGTATAACAGCAATATTTCAAATATGGCCCTGTGTTTCATCCTCTGTCCTCCACCTATATATCAGGCTTTGTCCAGATGTCATGCAGTAAGAGGTTCATAGGTATGGTCTATCATTATTTAGTGCTGATATTCCTGCTATCATTCCAGTGATATTGTGGACTCCCACACAATTTGCGGAGTAGGGTCCATATATATGAGGGCTACAACTGGACAAAACATGTGTGACCCTATACAGTCTGGAGGTCAGTATATTGAGAACACTGTTATATGCCCTTGTAAGACATTTATGGTGGAGGGGTATTAAATGTTTTTAACCTAGGCTGTTACAACATGTGAGGAATATCAGTAATAAGAAACATAAAGGTATATGGCTGTACATTTTCATACGTTTCACCATGGGGACAGTGGTGGGCTACAGCTTACTGTTTTGCACACAGTTCTGTTTGTCAGTGTGATAGTGACATTTTAAGTTAAGCATTGCTATGTACCAGATACATTTACATTATGACAACTGATACTTTTCCCCCTAGGGGGTTGAGTACATAGTGTAATTGGAAGCTGTTGAACTACATATAATTAAGCATTGACTGATTCTTATCTTCAAGGCAAGTGTGTTTTTACTGTTGTACTACTTTAATGCTTTAGCCTAGACAGCAAAGTATGTTATGTTTTGCAGATTACTGTATCATATGTTTTCTTTGAGAGATGCATTAATCAGTTATTATGTATTTCAAACACCTAAATGCTATAAGAAATGGCATAAACAACTGAAATAGTCCACAAATAAACATGTATATGTATACAAACTGTGTGTGGTGTCATGTTCTTTGCATTGTGGGTGGGTATATGTTTTATACAATAATTCTCATCTGTAGGGAAGAATCAGACACTGGCCATTTGAAAAGGTGGTCATCTGTAGGAATAATGGCTGTTTGATATTCTGTGACCCTCTATATATACTTTCTTTATATATATATATATATATATATATATATATATATATATATATATATATATATATATATATATATATATATATCTATTTGTGAATGTATCATTAGAATGTTTAGTGCTTCCACATTGTACATTCCCTATGGTAGACTGACTGTTCTGCACGATACATTAGAGAAATCATCTGTACATCTTGCAGCTAGGATGGCTTAGTGGCCACTTGTTGTGGCTATGTTGTGCAGGGTCCTGGGTTCAAGACTTGCAAGTACTGGTTATTTTGTTGCAAGGATAAAAAATGTGTGAGAAAACCAAACACAGCCTCTAATATAAAAAAAAAAAACAACAAGGAATTTTATTGCAAAATATAGGATTAGCACTTTTGCGGGGTTACCGCTTCTTCAGACCCACTAAAATATACACGAACACTGAGTGTGTATATATATATATATATATATATATATATATATATATATATATATATATATATATATATACATCTAAAGGTTCATAGGTTCATAGGTTCATAGGTAGGTACTAGGCTATCTGCCCAAAGGCATTTATAAGCCTAGCCAGAATGTGTTAGCTTTCGCCACCCCCTTAGATTAGCACCCTGTGCCTCTGTCCAGCAGAGCCACTGAAGTGATCCTCAGGGTAAACTTTCTGTTTCACATCCACTCATCAAGGTTTCTCTTGAAGAGTGTTAGTGAGGTGCTCTGCCTAATGTAGATTGGAATCTTGTTCCAAAGCATGGGAAGTCTCTGGGACAGGAATCTATCCTGACACACGTTCTGTTTATTGTTGTGGTGAAGTTTAAATTCCCTAGAGCGGGTGGCTCGAGGGGATAAGGTTTTCTTTAGGTGGAGCATGTCCATCAATTCTGGGTTGGACATGGCCTTGTATGTCAGGCAGAGATCACCTCTGAGTAGGCGGTATGCAACCGAGTACAGCTGGAGTTTTTTCAGTTGAGCTGCATAGGGCATCTGTTTGAGGCCAGTGATCCTCCTTGTGAGGTACTTCTGTGGTCTTTCCAGCTGTTGCAGGTGTCTTGTAAGGTACATCCCAAATGGAGTGTTGCAGTCTATTGATGGGTCTGATGAGTGATGAGTAGAGGGGCACAATGACATTTTTTGATTTGGATGCAAACCCTTTTGTGATTAGGTGCCACATAGAAGGAGTTTCTAACCACTTTGGAAATTTGATTATCAAAGGAGAGATTACAATCTACTCGGGTCCCCAGATCCCTTATTATGTTTTCTGTATTTAGGAGACTACCACCTATGTGGTAGTTTGTGGGTACTTTAATTTTTCCAAAGGAGATGACTATGCACTTTTGGCATTTAGCTTGAGGCCATGATTTTGACACCAGGTATCCGTCTCAGTGAGACCCTTTTGGAGGATGTCTGTGTCAGCTGGAGAGTCAATTATAGCCCCTAGTTTGCAGTTATCTGTGAACTTGGTTAGCCATAGTCCTCCTGTGCTTGCCTGTACCTCTGAGAAGTATATGCCGAACAGGACTGAGCCCTGGGGAACACCACTTGTAACCGGTTTAGAGTCAGACCTAGCTCCTACAACTCTCACCATGTGGGTTCTGTCCATGAGCCAATTGGCAGCCCATCTTGTGACATAGGGGTTTATGTTCAGGCTGGTGAGCTTGTCTATAATACCAGAATGGGGAATGGTGTTGAAGGCCTTTGTGAGGTCTAGGTAGGCTGCGTGTACCACCATTTCCTCATTTATAACCTTGGTAACTGTCTCAAAGAAGTCCAGCAGGTTTAGGAGGCATGATCTTCCCTTAACAAAGCTGAACTGGGTAGGGTCCAGTGTTTGGAGTTTTCCAATGTCTCTGTTAATGAGTTCCATGATGATGTGCTCCATAGCCTTGCAGACCAAGCTAGTCAGACTTATAGGTCGATAGTTCCTGAGGGCTGTTGTGGCTCCACTTTTGTGGAGTGGAATAACCATTGCTGCGCACCACTCTATGGGTACATAGCCTGTGGAGAGGCTGAGTTTGAACAGTGTGTTTAGGCGAGGGGATAGTTGGTCTTTGAGCTCGTGTAGGATGCAGCCTGGGACACCATCTGGTCCCATTGATGCTGTGTTTTTGGCTTTGGAGAAGGCTGTTTTAACCTGAGTGTCTGTGATTTCAGGGGCTCTAAATTCTTCTGGTATGGTTATGGGCCCTTGTGGGGGTGGGGAGGAGTTTGCACTGAACCTGTCTGCCAGGATGTTGGCAATATCGGTTGGTTCAGTGTATTTTGTGCCATTCTGCACTAACTCTGAGCAGATCTGAGCATTGCCACTTAGATTCTTGACATAGTTAAAGAATGCCTTGTGGTTATCTTTGGAGTCTTTGGCAATTTTTCTTTCGTAGCTCGCTTTTGATGATTTTATGAGGGATCGTAGTTTCTTTCTGATACTGATCAGAGATGTCTTCCCTTCTTGGGATTTTACTCTTTTCTGTACTAGTTTCCTCTGTCTATTGTATAGCTTGTTTATGGCAGGAGTCCACCAGACTGGTTTCCTTTTCTTGGAGGAGTGGGTCTTGGTTTTGCTTGGGATAAGATGATCCATGCATTCTTGTAGGTGCCTGTAGAATGCATTAGTAAAGGATTTTGCAGCTTGGACAGCATTATCCTTTAGCATGGGGGCTTTGAAACTTTCCACCTCGGTCTTAAGTAACGTGAAGTTTGCTTTTGAAAAGTTTTTCACGGTGGTTTCCTTGTCCAGGGGTGGGTGCAGAATGTGGATATTCAAAGTGATTTATTTATGGTCAGATCTAACCAATGAGGGGTTGACCTCCGGTGTGGAACACCGGTCGCCCATGTTGGTGATGACCAGATCCAATATGTTGTCACCTCTGGTGGGAATGTTGACCAGTTGTTCCAGGGCATTTGAGTTTATAAATTCTAGGAAATGTTGGGCAAGGGAGTTAGTACTTGAGTAGTTCTCCCAGTTAATGTTTGGGTAATTGAAATCACCCAATATTAGGGTGTTTGGTAGGACCTTTATGTTTCCCAGTGTTTCCAGAAATGTGGAATAGGGGTCCTGGGAAATGGTGAGTGATCTGTAGCAAGCTACAATTTGAAATGCAGTTTTGCCTGTTATTAGTTGCACGTGAATGATCTCTGAAGCATCATGCTGTGTCACTAACCTGGAAGTGTGGGTATCCTTGATAAATATGGATACTCCCCTGCCTTATGTATTTTGGTCCGGGTTCTGTGGCCGAAATGTATGGTATGAGTTGTAGCCTGGTAGTGCTGGAGTGCTCTCTGGAGCCTTAAACCAGGTTTATGTTACTGCACATATGTCAATTTTCTCCATACTGAGGAGTGCCTCAAGTGCGTGCATTTTGAGGTTTAGACTTCTGGCATTGAGTAGCATTACCCTCAGATTTTTGTTACTTTTGCTATTTATGGTGGTGGGTTTGTCTTTTGAGCCTTGCCTAAAAAAGGCACTATGGGGGTGGCAAAAGCCTTGGCCAGTATTCAAAAGCCTAAGGGTGACAGGTGCAAGCCATCTCTAGCGAAGCAGCGTGGCTTGTCGAGCATGTCATCCCAGCGAACAGACACTGGATCCCCTTTGAATGTTGTAATTTATATTTTTTCTTTATACTGTGGTATCATTCTTGGTGAGGGTAAGATGCTACTCAGGGTCAGGGTCATACTGGCCTGGGTTATGTGATCAGAGAGCTCTTCCATGTCTCTTTTCATGTAGTCCAGGGAGGTACAGCTCAGGTCATTCACACCAACATGGACAATGACAGAGTCATATTTGTACTTGTTCTGAAGTGACCTGAGTGCTTGTGTTGTGTGGTGGATCCTGGCACCTGACAGGCAGCTAACAGTAACCTTCTTGTTATTCAGCCTAGTGAGTGGCACGTCAGTGTGCCTGACTATAGGGTCACCTATTACTAGTATGTTGGGTATGTTACTTTGCATTAAGGGCTGTGATTGCGTGGCACACTGGTTTTATGAAGTATGTGTTTCATGGTTTGTGTTGGGGGGGTGGATGTTGCTTTGAGGTCTGCTTTGGAGTTCTCTGTTGCTTTTGCAGATTTTTATTTAGAGCCTCCGAGTATGTTTTCGTGTATTTATGTGTGTTTTTTAGCCGGTGCTGGTTTAATGGGGCTATGTGAGACTGGTGGTGTGATGCCAGTATTTCCCTTCTCCTCTTGACTGTCTGATCCAGTCTTGGGTTGAGAGAGCTTAGTCTCCAGTTTGGCTCTATAGTTGCATCTTTTGCATGTATTAGTGTTTGGTGGTAGGAGGAGAGGGTTGTCTGTGTACATGAGGCAATTGTAACATTGCCTCAAAATGCTCAGATTTATCAGTTGGACTGGAGAGTACAACTGAAACTGCCCTTTGGACATGCCTGGATAGGTGCAGTGAACTGTTTTACTGAATGGCTGGTAAGGTCAAATAGAGAGCCTTAGCCATCCTTACAGTATAGGGGGGTCTAGTGCTAGGGTTTATAAGTGCTTTCTATGAGTTTTGAGCAAGTGCCAGGCTGAGAAATGAATGGTTTAAGTGCTTAAGTTGAAAGTTTGTCTAGTTCCAAGGGAAAAATTCTAGTTCCAAGGGAAAAAATTGAAGAGGAGACTTTGCGGATCCGGGAATAGTTATACCCTAGCTAACTGATGCTGCCCAGCACCAAAGCCGGGCAAATGCGGTTTTTTATAGCCAGGAAATGAAAGAGATAGAAATTAGCCCAAAATGGCCAATAACCTACTAATTTCTGGGTGGAAACTACTCTTCCAGGGACAGATAGGCCGCTCAAAGCTTCCCACTCTCACAGGTGAACAGAGAAACTTTTTTCTATCCAAGTAAGGTATGGGCAAACACAGAGATGTGTAACACAGCCCTGCATTCAGCACTAACCTAAAAACTGGACTTTACTAGCTTAGAAAGGCAGGAAACAAGTATATATATATATATATTTTTTTTTTTTTTTTCAGGAAATAAACACTTTAAACGCACAGAAAAGGATACTTATTGTTATATATATCTCAGTTCAGAGTTGTAGTCAATGCCCCTAGTAATCAAGTAGGAAGAAACACAAATACAGTAAAAGCAGATGAATAAAGTGCATTATATATATATATATATATATATATATATATATATATATATATATATATATATATAGCAATAGAAAACAAACAAACAAACTGATTTAAACAAGTTACCCAATTAACAAAAAAAAGCTCAAAACCTAGCCCTGTTCCATCAGTCTTCAATCAGAAAAGTTCTAACTGCACAATCCCACTACTTGGGTGCAGGGGAACCTTCTCCAAAAAAAGATGGCCTGAATCAGTGCTCAAGTTATACAAACAAAGCTAGATTCAGCAGGCCTGAATCTGGTCCTATGCTACACCAACAAGGTGCACCAATTTCAGAAAGAAACAGTTCAAATAAGCAAGCAGAATAAACCTGTGACCAGAAATTCCCAGCTCAGAAGGGCAGACTCCAACCTCTCCTCCCACAAGATTGCAGACCACAAACCTTCTTAATGTAGAATAACTGGCCTGAAGTCCAAGTGCTTAAACCAGAACTAATACACTTTTAGAATAGCAGACACTGAGCCTTCAATCAGCAATTCCCAGCTTAGAAGGATGTAAGCTACCTGTCCTGCCATAACAGTGCAGACCACAAACCTTCTTAATGTAAAACAACTGGTATGAAGCCCAAATGCTTAAACCAAAATACTTAGAATAACAGTTACAATTTAATCAGGCTACTACCAAGCAGTAATAAATGCAGCAGAATAAATAAAATTGAGTACTTTTAAGAAGAGGCAAAAGCAAAATAAAGTAGGAGGAAACACAAATGCAGTAAAAGCAGATGAGTAAAGTGCAATTTTTTAATAAACATATAAAAACAATAAAAAACAATATAAAATTAAGCAATACAACAAACAAACTAGTCACCGCCTTTTAATTAAGGCAGGTTTTAAAGGAATACCAGCATTAAGACCTGGATGCTTGTGTGTCTGTAGAGATATAATCCACTTAACTTCTAATGTTTCCAAAAAAATATACGCTCTTTAAACAGACGTATAGTTTTACCTACATAGAAACAGTCACAAGAGCTGCAAGTTGCCAAATATACTAAATTTTAGCTTCTACACATTGCCACAAACCTAGGTGAAAATACACGTCAGTACTCGGATGGATGTATTGAATCTCTAAGGCAATGGAGGGACATGCCTTGCACTTACCACATGCAAATGTACCACGATTGCTCAATGGTTGTTTGGTGTCAGATCTAGGTCCATATCAACGTAATCTTTTCAAATTCTTGCTGTTCATATAAACAAAACTAGGACATTCACCTGCAATATTCCTTACCTTACTGTCAGCCATTAATATTGGCCAGTTCAACTGAATAACCTGGCAGAACTGCTGTATATTACCAGATAAGGTAAAATACATCTTAGGATTAGCAATTTGCCTATTAAAATACTTATGTTGAGAGCTCTTGCATTTACGTGAGACATATGGAGCCCCTTCACCATGCCTTAGCAGACTAATCTCAGAACGAGTACATTCAATATGTGTATCATGATACCCTCTGTTTACAAACCCTTATAACAAGTCATTCATTGTGTCAGCCATTTTATAATTATTAGTACACAGGCGAGAGTTCCTCAATGCCTGACCTTTAACTATGTTGGGAAAGATGTGAGGAGGATGCATACTGGAGCGGTACAATACACTATTCTTCCAACAAGATTTCCTATAGAGCTTGGTATCCAGTCCATCTTCTCTGTTCTTATATAAGGTTACATCTAGGAAATCAATGGTCTCTATAGAATAATTTACTGTGAACCTCAAGAAGGTGGTCATGGCTTCTGAATAGGAAACAAATTCAAATAATCTCTCTGTCCTTCCAGCCCACAACAAAAAAACATCAACCACAAACCTAACATAATGTTTGATATTGTGACTGTAGGGATTACTACTGAGGACATGATCTTCCTCCCACTGTACCAAAACCAAATTGGCGTAGTTGTTGGCACATGGGGTCCTCATTGCCACACCCAGTCTCTGCAGATAATACTTATTGTTAAACAGAAACACATTATTCTGTAAAATTAAATCCAATAGCATACATAGCACCATAATAACATTATGGCTATATCCACTGTGATGTGCTAAAAACAATCTAACAGAGTCAACCCCTTCATGATTAAGAATGGCTGTAAGAGTTTGGACATTCATATGTACTAACAATAAACCTGTGAGATGGGGCTCCATATTTCTCAAGTAAATGCAAGGGCTCTTAACATAAGTATTGTAATATGCAAATTGCTAAACCTAAGATGTTTTTTACCTTATTTAGTAATATACAGCAGTTCTGCCCAGTTATTCAGAGGAACTGGCCAATATTAATGGCTGACAGTAAGGTAAGGAATATTGTAGGTGAATGTCCTAGTTTTGTTTTTAGGAACAACAAGAATTTGAAAATATTACTTTGTTACAGACCTAGATCTGACACCACACAACCATTGAGTAACCATGGTACATTTGCATTTGGTAAGTGCAAGGCATGTCCCTCCATTGCCTTTCAATATATCCATCCTAGTACTGGACGTGTATTTTCACCTAGGTTTGTGGCAATGTGTAGAAGCTACAATTTAGTGTGTTTGGCAACCTGCAGCTCTTGTGACTGTTTCTATGCAGGTAAAACTACACGTCTGTTTAAAGAGCATATACTGGAGCATCTGGGTAGTATTCGTAAAAAATATTTGACCAATGCATTGGCTAACCATGCTAGTATGACAGAGCATAATGTTTTCATCTTTAGAGCTCTACATGTCATTAAACCTAGTAATAGGAAAGGAGATTTGAATATTTTTTTGGAAACGTTAGAAGTTAAGTGGATTATATCTCTACAGTCACACAAACATCCAGGTCTTAATGCTGGTATTCCTTTAAAACCTGCCTTAATTAAAAGATGATGACCAGTTTGATTGTTTTATTGCTTAATTTTTTATTGTTTTTTATTGTTTTTATATGTTTAGATATCTATATATATATATATATATATATATATATATATATATATATATATATATATATATATATATATATTTACTCAGTGTTTTTGAAAAAGCGGTAACCTCGCAAAAGCGCTAATCCTTTATTTTGCAATAAAATTCTTTGTTTTTTATTGGAGGCTGTGTTTGGTTTGCTTACACATTTTTTACCCTTTCAAGTCATATTACATGGTGTGAGAAGCCTTCAGAAGTTGGTTTGTTTATGATTTTTGCTTTATTTTGTTGCAAGGCAGAACAGTTCAGCTGTGGAGGAAGGGATAATAGCAATAATTACAAGAGGTCCCTATTTTGGGCCCCTTCACCCCCATTTACAGAGCCTTTGGTCAGATGTTTTGCAATGAGAGGTTCAGAGTGTGGAACCGATGTCCAAATGCACTACATGTATATATATATATATATATATATATATATATATATATATATATATATATATATATATATATATATATATGTGTATATAGATATAGATATAGAAAGATATAGATAAAGATTATATAAACATTTATTTTTACATATATACATCTATCTATCTATCTATCTATCTATCTATCTATCTATCTATCTATCTATCTATCTATCTATCTATCTGTCTATCTCTATATATGCATATACATATATAAATACATTTTCCCTATTGTTGAATAACTGTGCTGCATGATATGTTTGAGAAAGCATCACACATGTCTATAACTCAGATGGCTGTGTGGTAACTTGCAGTAGTTATTGTGTGAGAGGTCCTGTGTTTGAGACTTGCAAGGGCTGATTCATTTGTTGCTGGGGAGAACAAGGGTTGCAGGATACAGTGTGATTAAGGCACAAAGTGTGTTTTCTTGGATTTGCCCGGTGGTAAGCAATGCTAACTTCTGGTTAAATATGTTTACAGACAGTTAGCCTGAAAGTACTTAATCTGTGTAAGCATTGCTTAGCACCATGCAAATAGACTTAATCCCACTTACCACTGCTTAAAAGTGCTTACTACCACTTACCCCTGTGTTAATTTCTTTAAAAGAAAAGAAAAATGGGGTCATAGGAAAGTGGTGAAAAGGGGGGCACACAGAGGGAAAGGCAATAGGGAAAATAGCTAGAGATGTGCAGGATGGGTGTAGGGAAGGTCCATAGCTGTTCATTTCTTCTACAGCAAAAGCTGTGCATATATACTGAATTTGGAGGTATATTTGGACACTCAAACCCCTGAGAGAGGGGTGAGGACAACAATAATGTGTTGTGAAGCCATTTAGACCAGAATACATGTATCCAGTGGACATGTGTGTGAAATGGACAGCTATGTATGGGGCAAAATCTTTTTTTTTTGGGAACAGATTGCCATTTTTTTAAGGTGAGAGTGGGATGTTGGGGAAGGACAGCAGGTATATTTGGGGAGGTAGGTTGGGTAAGAAGACAGACAAGACAGCATACAGGGGAGGTATATGACACATGTTGGGGGGTAAACACCTTGGACAGGGAGGGGTGTTTGGAAATCGGAAGCCCATGAGCCCCCAAATGGAAATAGTGGGACTGAGGTCCCCACCCTTGGGCAGTCACCACTGTACCTTCATGGCCCTGAAGGTGGCTGTGCTGAGCAGGAGCAGCAGGCTGACCCTCTAATTGCACCACACAGCCCTCAAGCTGGTGTAGCCGATCTCCAAACTCCTTTCGGAGCTCGCTATGCACCAAACCCTGGACCTGGCTTCGGGTGACAGGATCCTGTCTGCGCTCATTCCCAGGCAGGGACAAGCCCCATCCCCCTGAGGTGGTTCCACTTGAAGGTGGTGCAGGACCAGTGGATGAGGTGGTCCCACGGTGGGTCCCAGATGTGCTGGGGCCCGGTGCCACAGCCAGATGAGGTGGGAGAGGTGGGTCTGCTGGGACCGGCCTTCACAAATGTGCTATGGTGTTACAGTTTTAGAACATATGTGGGTTAGTAATAGCCAACACAATCTGGGATTAGTTATATCAGCATGCATAGATATTCCCTTTAACCCAAAACAACAGATTTGGAACAGATGCATAGCAAACAGAGCACATGCATATATGGAACCACAGTGGCCATTACAATGGCATGCAGCATACATTGATAGCAACAGGCCACCAATGATAGTATTTCAACATGGAACATTAATAGAAACACATTTCAATATTTGTTGAAAAGCAGGACATATGTCCCAACAGTAGGTTTGGTGTAAAACATACCCATTGATTTATGTGTTTAGATTGTTGCTGCAGATATGGTGGGTGGGAGAGAGAGATGTCAATTAACAACTTGTATATCCTTGCAGTACTCACAACTTTAATGATCATTGCTCTAATCATTACTCTACAGGTATTATTGCAATACCCTATGACCTTGATTTGAGCAGTGGTATGTTTGTACACGGTGTATACTTCAACTGTCTTATATCTAAATTCTGCTTCTTTTACCTGGTAGACCTGTGGAGGGAATGTTTGTTAACACTACCTGACTGTTTCTACACATATTCCCAGATTCCTAGTTATAATTCTGCACATAGCTCTTAACCTCTTCATGTAAACCATCTGTACAAAGCTTGACAAACTGGGGGTACAAATAAGGATATATTTTAAATATTGTTCTTATAAACATTTAGAAAGTTGCTAGAGTAACAGGATTTGTTTTAATATACATTTTCTGAAGGATCTGAAGTCTGAAATTCAAATGTATGGCATTATTTAGTGACTACAATTCTGAGATCATCCCAGTGATTTGCCAGGAAAATAGAGGAAAAGGGCAAAAATATGAGGCAAATATCTGGACATTCTCCAGAAATCTGTACAGTTGAGAGGTATGATTATACAATTGTCAATCTCCTAACCGGTCCAACTGGTGAATCTGGGAATCTTGAGGCAATGTTACAACTGCCTCTCCGGTCCAGCTCCAGCTGGTGAATCTGGGAATCTTGAGGCAATGTTACAACTGTCTCATGTACACAGACAACCCTCTCCTCCTCCCAACAAATTCCAACACATGTGAGAGATGCAACCATATAGCCAAACTGGAGGCTAAGCTCTCTCAACTCAGTACTGGCATAACCAGTCAGGAGGAGAAGGAAACCACACTCACTACAATTCCAGTCTCACATAGACCTACCACGACAGCAAACCAAACACATAAACACACAAAAACATACTCGGAGGCTCTAAATAAAGATCTGCCTAAGCAGCAGAGACCTCCAAAGCAGACATCCAAGCAACCGCTACCCCAAAACAAAACACGTGCAACACATATCTCACAAAGCCAGTGTGCCAAACAGTCACAGCCCTTAAGATTAAACAACACACCTGATACACTTGTAATAGGTGACTCTATCGTCAGGCACACTGATGTCCCACTCACCAGGCTGAACAAGGAGAGGGTCACAGTGAGCAGCCTGTTGGGCGCTAGGATCCGCCACATAACACAAGCACTCAGGTCACTCCAAGGCAAGTACAAATATGACTCAGTCATTGTCCATGCTGGTGGGAATGACCTAAGATGTACCTCCCTGGACTACATGAAAAGAGACATAAAGGAGCTCTCTGAGCATGTAGCCCAGGCCGGTATGACCCTGACCTTGAGTAGCATCTTACCCTCACCAAGAATGATGCCACAATATGAAGACAAGATGATCAATTTCAACAACTGGCTTAAGTACTGGTGTCATCCAAAGGGGATCCAATGCCTGTCAGCTTGGGATGATATGCCCGACAAGCCACAATGCTTCGCTAGGGACGGCTTGCACCTGTCACCCCTGGGCTTTCGGATATTGGCAAAGGCTCTTGCTACCCCCATAGTGCCTTTTTTAGGCAAGGCTCAAAAGACAAACCCACCTCCATATGTATCACAAGGGATAAGAAACTAAGAGTAATGCTACTCAACGCCAGAAGTCTAAACCTCAAGATACACGCACTCGAAACTCTCCTTAGCATGGAGAACATTGGTATCTGTGCAGTAACAGAAACCTGGTTCAGGGCTCCCGAGAGCACCCCAGCAGTACCAGGTTATACCTCATACCATGCTTTTCGGCCCCAAAACTTGGACCGAACCACAAAAGGAGGGGGAGTATCGGTATTCATCAAAGATACCCACACCTCCAGGTTGGGGGCAAAGCACGAATCATCAGAGACTATCCATATGCAACTAACAGTGGGTAAAACTGCCTTCCAGTTTATAGCCTGCTACAGACCACCCTCCCAATCCCAGGAACCCCACTCGGCCTTCCTGAGAACACTGGAAAATATGAAGGTCTCTCCAAACACCATTATATTGGGTGACTTCAACTACCCAAACATAGACTGGGAGCATTACTCTAGCTCCAACACCCTAGCCCAAAGGTTCCTAGAATTTATAAACTCAAATGCTATGGAACAACTTGTTACCACTCCCACAAGAGGAGAAAACATACTGGACCTGATCATCACCAACATGGGGACTCTATGCTCCAGACCAGAAGTGTATCCCTCACTGGTAAGATCAGACCATAAACTAATCTCACTGGCTATTCACATCCCGACCCCACCCCCTGCCCAGAAAACCACAGTGAAAAACTTCTTTAAAGCAAATTTCACACTCCTCAAAACCGAGGTGGAATCCTTCAAAGCCCCCGGGCCTGTGGAAAATATGGCCCAGACCGCAGAATCCTTTATAAACGCATTCTATGAACACCTTCAGGAATGCATGGATCATGCGATCCCAAATAAAGCCAAGACCCAATCCTCCAAAGGCAGACGTCCTGTCTGGTGGACCCCAGCCATAAACAAACTATACAATAGATGGAGGAAGCTACTAAATGATAGAGCAAAATCCCAAAAAGGGAAGGTGTCACTGATCAGTATTAGCAAAAAACTACGGGCACTCATAAAATTGTCTAAGGCCAGCTTCGAGAGAAAAATTGCACAGGACACTAAGGATAATCACAAGGCTTTCTTTAGTTATGTTAGGAACCTGGGTGGTAATTCCCAGATATGCTCAGAATTAGTCCAAAATGACAAAAAATACACTGAATCCACAGACATTGCCAACATCCTAGCTGACAGGTTCAGCGCAAACTCCCCCCCCTCCCCACCAAAAGGGCAAATATCTATCCCAGCAGAGTGCTGCCCCCTGACATCTCAGATGCTCAGGTAAGAGCCGCCCTCTCCAAAGCAAAAAACACAGCATCAATGGGACCAGATGGTGTCCCCGGCTGCGTCCTACATGAACTCCAAGAAGAGCTAAACCCAAACATAAAACTACTGTTCAATCTCAGCCTTACTACAGGATATGTGCCCAAAGAGTGGCGTACAGCAACAGTGGTCCCTCTCCATAAAGGTGGTGCCTCAACGGATCCTGGAAACTATTGCCCCATAAGCCTGACTAGCTTGGTCTGCAAAGCTATGGAAAGGATCATCATGGACCTCATAAATAAAGATATTGGGGACCTACAGACACTGGATCCTACCCAGTTTGGCTTTGTTAAGGGCAGATCCTGCCTCTTAAATCTGGTTGATTTCTTTGAAACAGTCACCAAGGCCATTGACAAGGGGAAGGTGGTCCACACAGCCTACCTGGACCTCGCAAAGCCTTCGATACAATACCCCACTCGGGCATTATATATAAGCTCACCAGCTTAAATATAAACCCCTATGTCACTAGATGGATTGCAAACTGGCTCAAGGACAGAACCCACATGGTTAGAATTGCTGGAGCCATGTCAGACTCCAAACCAGTTACAAGTGGTATCCCACAAGGCTCAGTCCTGGGACCTCTCTTGTTCGGTATATATTTCTCGGAGGTACAGGCCAACACGGAAGGACTGTGGCTGACCAAGTTCGCAGATGACTGCAAACTGGGCACCATAATCGACTCTCCAGCCGACACAAGCATCCTCCAAAAGGGCCTCATAGAAACAGACAACTGGTGCCAGAGCCATGGCCTCAAGCTAAATGCCAAAAGTGTATAGTCATCCCCTTTGGCAAAAACAAAGTGCCCACAAATTACCACATAGGTGGTAATCCATTAAGTACAGAAGAAGTAATTAGGGACCTGGGGACCCAAGTTGATAGCAATCTCTCATTTGACAACCACGTAGCCAAAGTGGTTAGAAAAACATTTTATATAGCCCACCTAATCATGAAGGGATTCACATCTAGATCAGGGGAGGTCATCGTGCCTCTTTACTCATCCCTCATCAGGCCCATAATTGAGTACAATGCCCCTTTTGGGATGTACCTTACCAGACACCTGCAGCAACTGGAAGGACCCCAAAAGTACCTCACCAAGAGGATCAAAGGGCTCAAACAGATGCCATATGCTGCCCGGTTAAAAAAACTCCAACTCTACTCAGTGGCATACCACCTGTTCAGAGGCGATCTGTGCCTGACGTATAAAGCCATGTCCAACCCGGAATTAATGGACATGCTGCACCTCAGAAAATCCAAATCCCATTGAGCTACTCGCTCGAGAGACTTGAACCTCAGCACTGAAATAAATAGGACATGCTGGAGGGACAGATTCATAACCCAGAGGCTCCCTTCACTCTGGAATAAAATCTCAGTCCAGGTTAGGCAGAGTCCCTCATTGACTCTCTTCAAGAGCAATCTTGATGAGTGGATGGGAGATCGTAGGTTTACCCCGGGTATCACTTCTGTGTCACTGTTAGACAGAGGCACAGTATACTAACCTTGAAAAAGGGCATAGCAAAATAGATTTAAAATGGGTGGCGAAAGCCAAACACATTCTGGCTAGGCTTTTAAATGCCCTAGGGCAGATAGCCTAGTATGAACCTATGAACCTATGAACAACAGCACCACCTTCACTCCAAAATACTTCAACAATGAACAAAACCAAATGGGATGTAAAATTGCAAAGAAACAGAGCAGTTCAGCAGCAATTCAATAATAAAACAGAATGCTTTTATTCACTTGTTCATTGTTGAAATGATTATGCATACAGCTTACTACCAGTCCCAGGATTTGAACTATGGCTGTATGTGCTAAAAATACAAGAAGTGGTCTTTGATCAGATTGAGCTATTTAGCAAGTACTGGTGTTTGCTTTACTGTTTTCTGTCTGTCTGTCTTGGTTGTACAATTTGACCTTGTAATTACAACATTCTTATACAGACATTCCTAGACATATTTTTTATGTAGCACAGTGTGAGAAACAGTTGACACAACAGTACTATTCACATACCAGATCTTGATGAATGCAACATTTCATGCCATACAATACCAGAGTAAACACAACCAATCCAGGATTTAGAATGTTATTGCCAGGCAGTTACACTTTTATTTAAATATGACCTATATGGGACTATTACTGTCATATTGTCTGGTTTATTCAGTGGAAACCATACACATTTTTTATACTGCCAGGTGACATTTTACTCCTTTATATTTATTTGGTATGACTACTACAAGCAGGATTGTTACTCACCAGCCTCGCGACACAGCATTTGCAACCTGCTGGCATGTGCTTCCTGGTTCACAGCTCACTCAGCTGCAGCTGTAATGAAACTAGAGAAACATTTATGCATACCTATCCATCACATACATAGGCTGGACTTTAGTAAATAATTATTGCTATGAATACTTACACACTGCTGGGACATCTCACCTGTCTCTTGCTTCTTGGACCCACTGTTCCAAGAGCTCCCTCTTCCTCAGTTTCAAGTCAGCATAGTGGTGCCGGACCTGCTCACCAGTCTGAGGGATACCAGTGGCACTGGTGAGATCACGGGCCAGACTTTTCCAGGCTTCCGCTTTATATTAAGAGCCCTGGTACTGGTCCTGCAGCAGTCTCATGTCATAGTTTTTGACCAGGAGTCCCACCTTGGACTCCTGTATGCCCCAGCGCTAAGCCCGGAAGCGCATGCCCTCTCCAACTCCTGCCATACTGCCTACAGTGGAGAGCTACAACCAGTTATGAGCTGTATTCCCACCTGCAGGGTTTAAATACAGCCAATTCCCCACCCTTTGCCATGATTGGATACTTTTGAAAATGCTGAGCTAAGCTAAGCTACGGGATAACCTGTTTAGCTAAAGTTGGCAGTGCTTAAAGGGGCAGGTTCAGCATTGCTTACCAATGGCAAATCCACTTAGCTGGTCTATCTATTGCTTACTATTCATATGTACACAATGCTTACACTCGGTCAACATAGCTGTGCAATGCTTAGCATTGCTTATGTCTTATTATATTGGTCTACCACCTGTATAGGATTGAGTCATTATTCATTGCATAATATTAGATTTATTTACGTTACCTGACATCCCCCAATGTGCTGTGATTAATTTATTCTTGTGTGACTATACTGTATGGGGCACATATGTTGATATGGGGGTTTCACTACTTTATTACACTGACACCTCACATCTGGGCCTAATACACTACTCTTGTTGAGAAAAAACAGTTACTTCTTACATAAATATGCAAATAGTAAAATGTTTAATGTTTACACATATAAAATGGAAATGACTTTGGTAAGGCTCGAACCTGAATGCCTACATACAAGGCATACACTCTGACTGCTACACTATTGCATGTATGTTTATGCTGGATGTCTATTGCTTTTTAACTTATTGTGCTGTTTCAGCTGGGCTAAGCGTAGCTAAGCAATGGTCCCACCCGCACAGCTATGCTTAAATTTTATTGCATGTATAAAACAAAAAATATTTGTTGTGTTTTTTTATTTGTATCCTTCAGTGATGGCTTGGGAGGTGTGCAATATGTGCTTATTCTAAATCTGTTATTCTATCAACTTTTGGCTTGGTAGGGACGATTGTCCCTTATGGCTTTGACCAGATTACTTACCCTGACGGGTTGGGGATGTTACGAGCATTCTCCCTCATTTTAAATTGCCGAACGGCAATTCTGGAGTGCAGGAGGCATGTGCATTGTGAGAGCTCTGCTGTCAGACACACCCCCTGCGCTCGTACATGGAACCATTTCCGTTTTACAGCATGGCAGCGCACCTTCATGCACATGCGTGGCACACTGCCGTGCTGATCAGGAATGGTCCCTGTCGTGCAGGAATAACTTATTCCTGCATGGCTGCTTGCTGAATCCGGGGGGGGGGGGTATCTTTCTTTTCGAAATAATTATAGTCATACTTTTCATGTTTTATTCCACAGAATACATTCATTACATCGTTTTTTTTTTATTTCAAAAGACATTTTGAAATATTCAGAAAAAAAGTGTTTTTCAGTTCATGCATATTAATGTATGTGGTTTTAAACAGAATATTCAATATTTTCTTTTGCTTAACATAACTGGTATCACATAGGCTGATATGGAACACAAAATACATTTTTATCACAAGATAGCAAACAAATGTTCAGGAAGATGAAAGGTTTTGAAATCAATCTAATATCACAAAAATGCTTTTATTTTGCTGCAAGAATAAGAACTTGCACACTTTTACATTAAACCACAATGGGGTTAAAATATTTTTCCCATGTAAACCACCTGACTGTCATCAGTCCACTTTTACTTGAAATTCAACCATATGTACCTTCTTAATCCTTTTTTCCACTATCACAACCATTCTCATTGAGTCTACAGCAATGGAACTTGTGTCAACTCTCCATGCTCCAATACATTCCTTTCACCATCACTATCGATAATATCCATTCCACTTCCTGCTTCTTACACATGCTGGTCAGTATCTGTATGACCTACCACCACTATTGTCATTCATTCAGTTTTCTTCAATGCCAATGACTTCTCTGTGACATATTGAATATCCTCACTACATTTTTCCACAATCAGACTCAAAAATGTAGCTGAAATATTATCTGCCTCCTTTTACTTATCATCTAACTCGATTCTGTACCATCCATGCTGCTATTGCTGATTTCAGTTATCAGAAGTACTTGATTTCCCATCCTATTTTGTACTACATGGCTTCACTGGTTACAGTACTTAACTAGTCCTTGTCCATCCTATTTTTGTACTACATGGCTTCACTGGTTACAGTACTTAACTAGTCCTTGTCCATCCTATTTTTGTATTACATGGCTTCACTGGTTACAGTACTTAACTAGTCCTTGTCCATCCTATTTTTGTATTACATGGCTTCACTGGTTACAGTACATAACTAGTCCTTGTCCATCCTATTTTTGTATTACATGGCTTCACTGGTTACAGTACTTAACTAGTCCTTGTCCATCATATTTTTGTATTACATGGCTTCACTGGTTACAGTACTTAACTAGTCCTTGTCCATCATATTTTTGTACTACATGGCTTCACTGGTTACAGTACTTAACTAGTCCTTGTCCATCATATTTTTGTACTACATGGCTTCACTGGTTACAGTACTTAACTAGTCCTTGTCCATCCTATTTTTGTATTACATGGCTTCACTGGTTACAGTACTTAACTAGTCCTTGTCCATCCTATTTTTGTACTACATGGCTTCACTGGTTACAGTACTTAACTAGTCCTTGATTCTTTTTCCTCTTTCATGTAGCCCTCACTAGCTTTTGCACAGAGAAGGGTTGGAAATGGCTGCGGAAGCAGTTTGGTGATCTGGGCAGATTTCCTCATCGAAAATATGAATGCAACAGTTGGAATCTCTGAAAAGAGGCCGCTGCCATACTTGGACTAATCAACTCAAAAAGGCATAGAAGTAAAAATAGATAACTAGAAATACAATAGTGGGCAATGGGGGGTATTACTTCAGACTGGGTGGGGATGTTACAGCTCAGTGGAGATTAGTGATGGACAAAAAGAAGGAGAAGAAGAACAATAAGAAGAACAATTTCTAAGATAATCACCAGAGGAGACGGTATACTGCGAGGGACAGGAGATGTAGTTAGAGTAAGTGGTCGCATAATGAAAGTAGGGGGGCAATTGAAGGTAATCTAAGATAATCACCAGAGGAAACGGTATACTGAGAGGCACGGGAGATGTAGTTAGAGTAAGTAGCAGCATAATGAAAGGAGAGGGGCAATTGAAGGTAATCTAAGATAATCACCAGAGGAAACGGTATAGTGAGAGGGACGGGAGATGTAGTTAGAATAAGTAGCAGCATAATGAAAGGAGAGGGGCAATTGAAGGTAATCTAAGATAATCACCAGAGGAGGCGGTATACTGAGAGGAATGGGAGATGTAGTTAGTTAGAGTAAGAAGTCGCATAGCAAAAGGAGAGGGGCAACGGAAGGTAATCTAAGATAATCACCAGAGGAGATGGTATACTGAGAGGGACGGGAGATGTAGTTAGAGTAAGTAGCAGCATAATGAAAGGAGAGGAGCAATTGAAGGTAATCTAAGATAATCACCAGAGGAGACGGTATACTGAGAGGGACGGGAGATGTAGTTAGAGTAAGTAGCAGCATAATGAAATGAGAGGGGCAATTGAAGGTAATCTAAGGTAATCACCAGTGGAGTAGGTATACTGAGAGGGATGGGAGATATAGTTAGAGTAAGTAGTCGCAAAATGGGAGGAGTGGGGCAATTGAAGGTAATCTATGATAATCAGCAGAGGAGAAGTTATACTAAGAGGGACGGGAGATGTAGTTAGAGTAAGAAGTCGCATAGCGAAAGGAGAGGGGCAATTGAAGGTCATCTAAGATAATCACCAGAGGAGACGGTATGCTGAGAGGGACAGGAGATGTAGAGTAAGTAGTCACATAATGAAAGAAGAGGGGCAATTGAAGGTAATTTTAGGCAGATTTGTTACAAGGCAAACATAAACTGTAGCAAGCACTTGTCAATAACTGTGGGGTATAACAGGATGTGATTGTGAGCCTTATGTTTAGAGGTAGTATGGCAGTGTTATTTTGGGCTTGAGTAGACAGGGATCTATTTTTCAGACAAGAGTTAGTTTGATTTTTTTAGACATGTTGGATGCCTTTAAAGGGTTGACTATATATGCATTTTCCCATGAGTCTTTAAGAGGAAATGTATAGCTCTGATTTTTCTTAAAAAAGCACTAAAAACTTAATGAAAATGGATGCAGGTGACATATTGTGTGGGGTGCTGGCTGAACGTGTATGAGTTGCTGGCTGAACATGTGTGGGGTGCTGGCTGAACTTCTATGGATAATAATTGTGATCCTCAGAATTTCAAAAAAGTGCAAAATCAATCAAGGAGACCACATACTAAGTCTGAGAGTGCAGTATCTATGATTATCCCCCGCTCAGAGGTAAGTATATCTATCTATAAATGTATATATATATATATATATATATATATATATATATATATATATATATGTAAGAGCATCAGTCCCACTGGCTCAAGCAAATGTCTTGATGTCTATTAGCTTTCTATAAACACATCGGAATTATTACATCCAAGATTCACGAGCACCATAAACTCAATAACATATTAGGCAGGCTACTGCCTATGCATCATTATAAACTTATTGTAAAAATATCCTTATGGCTAAAACTGAATACACTCTTTTACTAACAACACTATGCAACACACAAGAGGCAAATATGCTGGAAAGAACATTTAAAATGTTTAATGGCATTGTTCTATCAAATTCTTGCACCCATCACTGTATATTATTTGAATTATTTTATAGGAAAATTTCTTCACATGTTACTTAGAAGCTTACCTCAGACTCCTCGTTATGCATACTTTGATCTCAAGTCTCAGGTCCTGCACACACTATTCAGACCACATGCACCATGTGCTACTGAAAATCTTTTCAAATTTAGGACACAGTGGATTTAGATACATTTTTCTACACAACATAAACCTTAATGATCTCTCCCTTTTGACATGGTCTTTAAGAACATCTATTTACCTTAATAAAATAAAAGCACTCCCTGAAATCTACTTGCAGTCCTCTTTCTCACTATTTGTATACATTCATTCTGTAATTGCTACTATTTTGTTATAATTGTACAAATTTTGATTATGCAATTTTATGTTTCTAAGAATTCAGTTACCTTTATTTTGTTAAAACTGCAGTCGTTTTCAGTTCTCACTCAGATATGCTCAGTACACTGCATTCAGTTGTGTATAGGAATGAAACACGTAACAATCATTGCATAGCTGGCTTTGCTCTTCATTTTGTCAGCTCATTATTTTCTTTCATTATAACTTTGTACAGTCACTTATTACCAGTGGTCTGGGTCATGGCTGGTAAGGATTTTTGTTACACTATACTTCACTGGCAAAGGCTTAGATAAAGTAAATAAATAAATGCATACATATATAAATAACATTCAATGCACTTTAAAATACAGTATAAATACTAACGCCTGAGAAAATTATATTATTTACAATTGCAGACACCCAGTTCTGTCTTCAGATTTTT
>NC_056730.1:111019097-111029421 GCF_019279795.1 Protopterus annectens
TACTTTGTTGAACCACCTTTTGATTTAATTACAGCATTCATTCTTATTGGGTACACACCTGCCATCAATTAAAGAGACTCTGATTAACCCCAAATAAAGTTCAGCTGTCAGTGTCTGCTACAACAAAAGCCATGGTTCACAGAGAGCTTACAAAGCATCAAAGGGATCTCATTGTTGAAAGGTATCAGTCAGGAGAAGGGTACAAAAAATTTCCACAGCATTGGATATGGCATGGAACACAGTGAAGACAGTCATCAAAAGTGGAGAAAATATCACCATACTGATCCGAAAGATATTGCCAATATCCTGGCAGATCGATTCAGTGCCAACTTCACCCCCTCTCACCCCCTAAATGGCCCATCTCAATACCGGAAGATTGCCAAATTCTGGTAATAATGGCCACACAGGTAAAAAACGCACTCTCCAAAGCTAAGAATACAGCATCCATGGGACCAGATGACATCCCGGGCTGTGTACTACATGAACTACAATATGAACTGGCACCTCATCTAAGTGTCATGTTTAATCATAGCCTCTCCTCAGGTTTCGTGCCCACTGAGTGGCGCAGAGCTACAGTTATCCCCCTCCACAAGGAGGGATCCACCTTGGATCCCAGAAACTACCGTTCCATCAGTCTGACAAGCCTTATCTGCAAGGCCATGGAGCGTATTATCATGGAACTTATAAACAAAGACATTGGCAACCTTCAAGCACTGGACCCCACCCAGTTTGGGTTCATGAAGGGCTGATCTTGTCTCCTGAACCTGATTGACTTCTTTGAATCAGTCTCCAGAGCCATGGACAAGGGTAAGGTGGTCCACACAACCTATCTAGACCTTGCCAAGGCCTTTGACACCATCCCCCACTCTGGAATCATACATAAACTTACTAAGCTGGGCATTAATCCCTACGTCACCCAATGGGTTGCTAACTGGCTTACTGATAGAACCCACACTGTAAAAGTAGCCAACTCCAAATCCAGCTCCAGACAAGTGACAAGTGGAGTACTTCAGGGTTCAGTCCTGGGACCACTTTTGTTTGGCATCTACTTCTCTGAAGTACAGGCCAACACTAAGGGACTCTGGATAACAAAGTTTGCAGATGACTGCAAACTGGGAGCCATTATTGAATCCCCAGATGATGTGGATACTCTACAAAAGGGCCTTACAGAAACAGATACTTGGTGCCAGAGCCATGGGCTCAAGCTCAATGCCAAGAAATGTATAGTTATCCCCTTTGGGAAAAAACATGTACCCGTGAATTACCATATAGGTGGCAGTACACTAAACACCGAAAGTGTGATAAGAGACTTAGGGACACAGGTGGACAGTGGTCTCACCTTTGATAACCACATCACCACAACAGTCAGGAAATCCTTCTATGTGGCACACCTCATCACTAAGGGCTTTTCATCCAGAAAAAAGGAGGTCATTGTCCCACTGTACTCATCCCTCATTAGACCCATTATAGAATACAACGCCCCATTTGGTATGTACCTCTCAAGACATCTGCAACAACTGGAAAGGCCGCAGAAATACCTCACTAAAAGAATCACAGGCCTAAAGCAGATGCCCTATGCTGACCGCCTTAAAAAACTCCAGCTATACTCTGTCGCATATCGTCTACTCAGAGGTGATCTCTGCTTAACATACAAGGTCATGTCAAACCCAGAGCTGTTGGACATGCTACACTTAAAGAAATCCCAATCCCTCAGTGCCACACACTCCAGGGATCTAAACCTTGTCATCACAATAAACAAAACATGCTGGAGGGATAGGTTCCTGACCCAGAGACTCCCCAGACTCTGGAATAGATTGCCCATATGTGTCAAGCAGAGTGCCTCTATGGCCCTCTTCAAAAGGAACCTTGACGACTGGATGGGAGAAAGGAAATTCACCCCGGGGATCACTTCAGTCATCCTGCTAGACAGGGGTCCAGGGAAGTAAATAGTGTGGGAAGAAATAGCCAGGGGATTGTTATGGCTAGGCTTGTATAGGCCCTAGGGCTGATAGCCTAGTACCATCCTATGAACCTATGTACCTATATGGGACAACAGTGACATTGCAAAGAACTGGGTGTTCCTCCAAAATTGATGAAAAGACAAGATGAAAACTTGTCAGGGAGGCTGCCAAGAGACTTACAGCAACAATGAAGGAGCTGCAAGAATTTCTGGCAAGTACTGGTTGTGTACTACATGTGAAAACAATCTCCTGTATTTTCCATATGTCTGGTCTATGGGGTATGGTTGCAAGACAGAAGCCTTTTCATACCCAGAAAAACATCCAGGCCCAGGTAAAATTTGCAAAACAATACAAGTCTCCCAAAAGCATGTGGGAAAATGTGTTATGGACTGATGAG
Organism: Protopterus annectens; assembly: GCF_019279795.1. NCBI lineage: Eukaryota > Metazoa > Chordata > Ceratodontiformes > Protopteridae > Protopterus > Protopterus annectens. Next base: position 111,021,456 of record NC_056730.1, read on the forward strand.
ACCAAGGCTGAACTTTTTGGCCACAATTCCCAAAGGTATGTTTGGCACAAAAAACAACACTTCACATCACCAAAAGAGCACCATCTCCACAGTGAAGCACAATGGTAGCAGTATCATTCTTTGGGGTTGCTTTTCTTCAGCTGAAACTGGGTCTTTAGTCAAGGTGGAGGGAATTGTGAACATTTCCAAGTACCAGTCACTTTTGGCCCAAAACCTTCAGGAGTCTGCTAGAAACTTGAAGATGAAGAGGAGTTTCACCTTTCAACATGACAATGACTCCAAGCATCCATCCAAATCAACAAAAGAATGGCTTCACCACAAGAAAATTTAAGTTTTGGAATGGCACAGCCAGAACCCAGACCTAAAAACAATAGAAAATCTGTGGATTGACCTGAAGAGGGCTGTGGACCTGAGATGCCCTCACAATATGAAAGATTTGGAGCACTTTTGCAAGGAAGAGTGGGCAAATATTGCCAAGTCAAGATGTGTCATGCTGATATACTCCTACCCAAGATGACTGAATGCTGTAATTAAATCAAAAGGTACTTCAACAACATATTAGTTTAAGGGTTCGCACACTTATGCAACCAGCTTATTGTACTTTTTTTTACTTTTTTATATTTTTCCCATAACAGATTTGTTTGTTTTTCAATTGAATTGTACAGGTTATGGGTCACATTAAATGTGGGAAAAGTTTTGAAATGATTTATTGTGGTCTCATTTTTTATATCACAAAAAACTGGCATTTTAACAGGTGTGTGTACACTTTTTATATCCGTTGTATATAAAATTATGTATATTTATGTATTTGTGATTATATGTAAATGTGTGTGCGCATGTGTGTGATTAGGATGTGGGAGTAAGGATTTGTATATCTATCTATCTATATATATATATATATATATATATATATATACATATATATATATATATATATATATATATATATATATATATATATATATATATATATATATTTATGTATAAAGAGAAAGAAAAATATATATAGATACAGATATAGACATGAGCTTATTCTGACTTTTTGAAAGATACAGACATAAAAAAATATATGATTGATGCTGGCATTTCAAAAAGCAACATAAGAAATCAAAAAAAAAAATTTTAAATTGCAAAAGGAAACAAAGAGTTTCCTTTTGTGATCTATAAACCAAAATCCCACTACACATTCAGGCATTGTTTGCTTAAATATAGGTAGTATCACAGAAAGTGTTTTTCTAAGGTAAGGCATAGGGTTAGAGTTAGGGGCAGGGTTAGGTTCATAGGTTCATAGGTTCATACTAGGCTATCTGCCCTAGGGCATTTATAAGCCTAGCCAGAGTGTGTATGGCTTTCGCCACCCATTTTAAATTAATTTTGCTATGCCCTTTTTCGAGGTTAGTATACTGTGCCTCTGTCTAACAGTGACACAGAAGTGATACCCGGGGTAAACCTACGATCTCCCATCCACTCATCAAGATTCCTCTTGAAGAGAGTCAATGAGGGACTCTGCCTAACCTGGACTGGGATTTTATTCCAGAGTGAAGGGAGCCTCTGGGTTATGAATATGTCCCTCCAGCATGTCCTATTTATTTCAGTGCTGAGGTTCAAGTCCCTTGAGCGCGTAGCTCAATGGGATTTGGATTTTCTGAGGTGCAGCATGTCCATTAATTCTGGGTTGGACATGGCTTTATATGTCAGGCACAGATCGCCTCTGAGCAGGCGGTATGCCACTGAGTAGAGCTGGAGTTTCTTTAACCGGGCAGCATACGGCATCTGTTTGAGCCCCTTGATCCTCTTGGTGAGGTACTTTTGGGGTCTTTCCAGTTGCTGCAGGTGTCTGGTAAGGTACATCCCAAAAGGGGCATTGTACTCAATTATGGGCCTGATGAGGGATGAGTAAAGAGGCACGATGACCTCCCCTGATCTAGATGTGAATCCCTTCATGATTAGGTGGGCTATATAAAATGTTTTTCTAACCACTTTGGCCACGTGGTTGTCAAATGAGAGATTGCTATCAACTTGGGTCCCCAGGTCCCTAATTACTTCTTCTGTACTTAATGGATTACCACCTATGTGGTAATTTGTGGGCACTTTGTTTTTGCCAAAGGGGATGACTATACACTTTTTGGCGTTTAGCTTGAGGCCATGGCTCTGGCACCAGTTGTCTGTTTCTATGAGGCCCTTTTGGAGGATGCTTGTGTCGGCTGGAGAGTCTATTATGCCGCCCAGTTTGCAGTCATCTGCGAACTTGGTCAGCCACAGTCCTTCCATGTTGGCCTGTACCTCCAAGAAATATATACCAAACAAGAGAAGTCCCAGAACTGAGCCTTGTGGGATGCCACTTGTAACTGGTTTGGAGTCTGACATGGCTCCAGCTATTCTAACCATGTGGGTTCTGTCCTTGAGCCAGTTTGCAACCCATCTAGTGACATAGGGGTTTATATTTAAGCTGGTGAGCTTATCTATAATGCCAGAGTGGGGTATTGTATTGAAGGCTTTTGCGAGGTCCAGGTAGGCTGTGTGGACCACCTTCCCCTTGTCAATGGCCTTGGTGACTGTTTCAAAGAAATCGACCAGGTTTAAGAGGCAGGATCTGACCTTAACAATGCCGAACTGGGTAGGATCCAGTGTCTGTAGGTCCCCAATATGTTTGTTTATATGGTCCATGATGATCCTTTCCATAGCTTTGCAGACCAAGCTAGTGAGACTTATGGGGCGATAGTTTCCAGGATCCGTTGAGGCACCACCTTTGTGGAGAGGGACCACTGTTGCTGTACGCCACTCTTTGGGTACATATCCTGTAGTAAGGCTGAGACTGAACAGTAGTTTTAGGTTTGGGTTTAGCTCTTCTTGGAGTTCATGTAGGACGCAGCCCGGGACACTGTTTGGTCCCATTGATGCTGTGTTTCTTGCTTTGGAGAGGGCATCTCTTACCTGAGCATCTGAGATGTCAGGGGGGCAGCACTCTGCTGGGATAGATATTAGCCCTTTTGGTTCGGAGGGGGGGGAGAGGTTTGCGCTGAACCTGTCAGCTAGGATGTTGGCAATGTCTGTGGGTTCGGTGTAATTTTTGTCATTTTGGACTAATTCTGAGCATATCTGGGAATTCCCACCCAGGTTCCTAACATAACTAAAGAAAGCCTTGTAATTATCCTTAGTGTCCTGTGCAATTTTTCTCTCGAAGCTGGCCTTAGACGATTTTATGAGTGCCCGTAGTTTTTTGCTAATACTGATCAGAGATGCCTTCCCTTTTTGGGATTTTGCTCTATCATGTAGTAGCTTCCTCCTTCTATTGTATAGTTTGTTTATGGCTGGGATCCACCAGACAGGACCTCTGCCTTTGGAGGATTGGGTCTTGATTTTATTTGGGATTGCATGATCCATGCATTCCTGAAGGTGTTCATAGAATGCGTTTATAAAGGATTTTGCGGTCTGGGCCATATTATCCACAGGCCCGGGGGCTTTGAAGGATTCCACCTCGGTTTTGAGGAGTGTGAAATTTGCTTTAGAGAAGTTTTTCACTGTGGTTTTCTGGGCATGGGGTGGGGTCGGGATGTGAATATCCAGTGGGATTAGTTTATGGTCTGATCTTACCAGTGAGGGATACACTTCTGGTCTGGAGCATAAAGTCCCCATGTTGGTGATGATCAGGTCCAGTATGTTTTCCTCTCTTGTGGGAGTTTTAACAAGTTGTTCCATAGCATTTGTGTTTATAAATTCTAGGAACCTTTGGTCTAGGGTGTTGGAGCTAGAGTAATGCTCCCAGTCTATGGTTGGGTAGTTGAAGTCACCCAATATAATGGTGTTTGGAGAGACCTTCATATTTTCCAGTGTTCTCAGGAAGGCCGAGTGGGGTTCCTGGGTTTGAGAGGGTGGTCTGTAGCAGGCTATAAACTGGAAGGCAGTTTTACCCACTGTTAGTTGCACATGGATAGTCTCTGATGCTTCATGCTGTGCCCCCAAGCTGGAGGTGTGGGTATCTTTGACAAATATTGATACTCCCCCTCCTTTTGTGGTTCGGTCCAAGTTTTGGGGCCGAAAAGCATGGTATGAGGTATAACCTGGTAGTGCTGGGGTGCTCTCGAGAGCCTTGAACCAGGTTTCTGTTACTGCACAGATATCGATGTTCTCCATGCTAAGGAGAGTTTCGAAGTGCATCTTGAGGTTTAGACTTCTGGCGTTGAGTAGCATTACTCTTAGTTCCTTATCCCTTGTGATACCTATGGAGGTGGGTTTGTCTTTTGAGAATTGCCTAAAAAAGGCACTATGGGGGTAGCAAGAGCCTTTGCCAATATCCGAAAGCCCAGGGGTGACAGGTGCAAGCCGTCCCTAGCAAAGCATCATGGCTTGTCGAGCATGTCATCCCAGGCTAACAGGCACTGGATCCCCCTTGAATGACACCAATACTTAAGCCAATTGTTGAAATGGATAATCTTGTCTTCATACTGTGGCATCATTCTTGGTGAGGGTAAGATGCTACTCAAGGTCAGGGTCATACCGGCCTGGGCTACATGCTCAGAGAGCTCCTCTATGTCTCTTTTCATGTAGTCCAGGGAGGTACGTCTCAGGTCATTCACACCAGCATGGACAATGACTGAGTCATATTTGTACTTGCCTTGGAGTGACCTGAGTGCTTGTGTTATGTGGCGGATCCTAGCGCCCGACAGGCAACTCACCATGACCTTCTCCTTGTTCAGCCTGGTGAGTGGGACGTCAGTGTGCCTGATGATAGAGTCACCTATTACAAGTGTATCAGGTGTGTTGTTTAGCCTTAAGGGCTGTGACTGTTTGGCACACTGGCTTTGTGAGCTATGTGTTGCACGTGTTTTGTTTTGGGGTAGCGGTTGCTTGGGTGTCTGCTTTGGAGGTCTCTGCTGCTTAGGCAGATTTTTATTTAGAGCCTCCAAGTATGTTTTGTGTGTTTATGTGTTTGGTTTGCTGTCGTGGTAGGTCTATGTGAGACTGGAATTTTAGTGAGTGTGGTTTCCTTCTCCTCCTGACTGGTTACGCCAGTACTGAGTTGAGAAAGCTTAGCCTCCAGTTTGGCTATATGGTTGCATCTCTCACATGTGTTGGAATTTGTTGGGAGGAGGAGAGGGTTGTCTGTGTACATGAGGCAGTTGTAACATTGCCTCAAGATTCCCAGATTCACCAGCTGGACTGGAGAGGAGATTGACAACTGACCTTTGGACATGCTAGAATAGTATTGGGAATTTCTTTATAATTGAAAAAATGGCCAATGGGGAGCAAGGTACTCAGGGGAGTTTGTGAGGGTGTAGTGCTTTTAATTTTTAGTGCTGACTTATATAATTGCTTTAGTGAGCAAGTGCCAGGTAACTTAAATGCAAAAATGACAAACAGTAACTTTCTTTCAAGTGAAACAAGGAAATAAGTACAGTAAGCAATGCAGATATCACTAGGGATCCACAGAAGCACTGAAAAGCCACGTTTTAGGTGGAATTAGCTTTTCAGGGAAATAACAAGCATACAAACAAACAAAGAAACAAACGAAGAAATAGACTTTCAGTGACCACCAAGAGACAGTATTTTTAGCGCTTTCTTTCACAATTTAATGCCGTGAACTTCTTCAGAAAAAGAAGAGACTTCCCAAACTCTTCTTTTATATTGCATAAAAGGAAGTGATGTCATAAATTGAACATCATGATCATAAAACCATCTTTTTTTGTATAAAATAATATATATATATATATATATATATATGTATATATATATATTAACAGCCTTAGAAATAAACTTATTATAAAAACATTTTCATATAAAACAGATGTGTCTTGTTATGCATCTCATTATATTTACTTTAAACAAAGTTCAAAGTATAATGAATAATATTGTTATAAAAAATCAATGTTTGACAGCAAGTCTGTGTATCTGATATATATCTTTGATATGTGTGGTGTATTTTTAACACAGTATTAATTCATTGTGTCATGTTGGTATTGCATGTCTTATACATAAAAAACTCTAGAAGGGCATTTTGCATTAATTGATGTATGCATAACTTAAAATGCACAGTTTATATCAAGCAAATATATGAAGACAGCACAATCAATACCAACATGACACAATGAATTAATACTGTGTTAAAAATACACCACACATATCAAAGATATATATCAGATACACAGACTTGCTGTCAAACATTGATTTTTTATAACAATATTATTCATTATACTTTGAACTTTGTTTAAAGTAAATATAATGAGATGCATAACAAGACACATCTGTTTTATATGAAAATGTTTTTAGAATAAGTTTATTTCTAAGGCTGTTAATATATATATATATATACATATATATATATATATATATATATATATATATATTATTTTATGCAAAAAAAGATGGTTTTATGATCATGATGTTCAATTTATGACATCACTTCCTTTTATGCAATATAAAAGAAGAGTTTGGCAAGTCTCTTCTTTTTCTGAAGAAGTTCACGGCATTAAATTGTGAAAGAAAGCGCTAAAAATACTCCCCCGGATTCATGAACCTTGCGCCAGGCGCCAGCATAGCGTCGGCGTTATAACGCCAAATATGGCTGCTGAGCGATTCAGGTATGAATGAATTCCACGTGCACTACCGGCGTGCGCCGGACCGTCTCCGCCCCCGGCTTAGGTATGCAAAACACACTGTGTGCGGTATTGCACCATGCAAATGAGGGCAAATAGCGATCCACAAAGTGGCGCAGGCGTAGCGTAAAGACGCAATGTAAACCAAAAACGGTTTACATTTACCCAAACATGACCGAGGAGTAACGGAAGGCTGTCAAAGTCAGGTATCATATAGGTGCAATATGCCAATGTGGAAAGGCACCGAGAATGTCCAAAGAAAATATGCACAAAATGTAAAAATGACATAAATGGCACGTACGTAGAAAGAACAGCAGACCCCCGGGATATGTGCACAGAAGTTGCAAAGCAATGAAATAATATGACAATGTCCTAAAAGAGCAGTATAACACACATCAGCTGCACAGCCACCACACACCATAGTATGTATGTAAAGCTTCAACCCCAGCGCAATGGTTGTCAAGGAGTGGTGGCGGTGTTCGGCGCCGTAACCATGTATTAGTAGTCAATTCCATGCAAATGAGGCAGATAATAGTGAATCGCAAAAACGGCGGCGGTGTAAGGATGGAGCAAACGGCGTAGCGGTACTACACCGAGGAGTGGCCTACACGAGATACATGTCAACCACAGAGGGGTGTGCCACATTTGGAGGAAGGATATTGGAGGTCAGCAAATCTGGGCTGTACAATGCACATCACAGCATCAGGACTGGCGTGTTAGGAAATAGATGCGCTGAGAGTACATAATGCGCGTACAGATGCATGTGCACGAGGATGACTACGTTCCCTAAACCAGTCATGTGACGGCCTCCCCGTCAACAACCACGGATATAGGAAGGTAATGCGGAGAATACGAGGAAATGCGGAAGCAGTGTAAATGGAGCCGTAATGAGCAATCAACACCAATCAATCCAGGAAGGGCAAACGGCGGCAGCCGATAACTCTGCATGCAGACTCCTGCATAACGGGAAAGGGGAGGCATATGAATGCAAAGATAGTAGGGGATGTAGCAGAAATGCAAAGAGCAAATAACCGAAATAGCACAACCAAGTACAGAGGTAGCATAACTGCGGCTGCAGATAAAATGCATCATATGCCATGTGCCTGCAGGATGCAGTAATGTAAGATGCAAAGCCAAGGCAATGCAGGCAACTGTAATGTAACACTACAGGCAGTACCATTGCAGTTGCAACCGTAAAACCACAGAAATAAGCCATGGATATGGCTGCACAGACACACCCAATGACATCACCGGGTATACAGCACAACAGTATTAAGTGTGAATGCACACAACACACAGCGCGATTTCCCAAACGCCGCACCGTAGGGTGTAAACAGACGGGGAACTTTTAATATGTATATGCTGGGTGCCGC